>NC_140586.1:727138302-727400802 GCF_964204655.1 Triturus cristatus
AACCAACAAGCCTGTGGAAAGTCTATCCAATTCAGTGTGTTCACCCCCCGTTCATGTAGTGCAAATCACATTCAGTCGTAAATCTAGTGGCCTGTTTGCACTTCAGCAATTTTGGAGTTATGTCTCGGCATCCAAAGGGACAAAGTCAAGGCTGCTGCATCTGTGATGTGATGATTGTCCTATTACTTACCGGTAATCTTCATTACTCCGGGTCCCGTAGTCCTCGACACCGTCATGGACAAGTGAGATCTACTATCTCACTGACAGAAAAAAGAACGAAGGAATGCTGGACCTACCCTCCCCCTCCCACTGGGAGTACTTAAGGAGTACCGTCCCAGCATTCCTCCTGAAATACCAAGCACCAATTGAGGAAATATGAATTTTGTGATCAGTTATGTCCCCTATCGTAGACCCCAACGGCTCCATGTGCATGCTAGAAGTACATGTATGTTCCCTCCAGTTCCAGTTTTGAAGACGCAAATACATGTGTGTCCACCGTCAACATGTCCTCTTTCAGATCCGCCATGAATGGGTCAGATATGCCATTCCTAAGTATGAAAGGCCACCTACTTTATGTGGTTCACTTTCCACATTTTACAGATTCAGGCGAGTAGGCCCTGAATTCTGTCATCAAGCCTTTTCCTGCCTTCTGCCTCTGAAAGCTCCAGTCCGAGCCTGCATCTGTAACCATGAACTTTGTCCTACTCCCTGCGCGGCTAACGGTGCCTGATCCAGCCTGTTGCCTGCCAAAAACTGTATTTCACCTTCAAGATTATCTGCTTCGCTCCTCATCCGATGCATTCCTGTCTAGTAGTTTAGGTAAACATTCCTCCAGCTACCATGCAAGGGGCCAGGCCTCACTGTCCTCGTGCAAGTAATTCATAGCCCCTGTTACCATGGAAGATTCCTGCCCCCTCGCATCTCATGTAGACACTTAGACGCCCGTACACGCACTAACAGTCAGTATAGAATAGATTCCGTCCGAGAGGCCTTTCCTTTTGGATAATACAGTTCTTTAAACATAAGATATTAGATATGATTTGGGATTAGGTTGACATGACCCCTCAGACTTCTGTCTCCACATGTAGAGCTAAATGTCAAGTCCCCTTCACCCTCTAGTTGCACGTCAATCACACGTCATGCGGCTGCGCGCGCATCTCTGCCAAGTATTTCTGCTGACATTGCAGGATTCTCTTATGGATCCACCCATTTGTGACATCATGTTTAATGACGTATTTTAGTTACACCCATGTTTACGCCTTTTTTCGTTACGTATGTGTATTATATCTGTATTATCAGCTGTTACGCCTCTTGCATCTGTCTTAATGTAATGCTTTCCATATAAATACCATTACTTGTCAATAATGTATCGCCTTCCTTCCTGAACCCTCATGGTGATGGAGTGTGAAGCCTGCAATTCGAATTGTATTTCCTTTGTAGAGGAATAAAGCCTTTTAGAACCTCTAATACCACGGATTCTGCCTCTTATATTTACTGAGTTATTCTTACTAGACTTTACCGCATAAAAAATAGTACCGGTAATGAAATATTTACCACAGAAATTGGCGCCCGAACAGGGACACTTTCTCATCTCACGCGCCGGAGGTGCGTTGCAGGCCCGGTCTCCTGCCACAGCTGAACGGACAAAAACGCGTACCTGCAGGATTTCCTGTATCTCCCTCCGGCCAAGCGGGGGTGACTGAGGCTGCGATCAACACCCAGACGAGGCGGTGAGAAGTGCGAAGTATCCCGACCAGAGCCTAGCTGAGAGAGCAAGATCCGAGGTATACAGAGGCCCACCAGGTTCCGAAGTTCCGAGTCCAGACGAGTCGAGTCCAGTCCGGTCCAGTTTCAGTTCAGTTCCGAGGCCTTCCGTTCCGCGCTACCCGGTGAGTACCATTGTCGGGGAGGCATTTAAACGTGCACATAATCTGTGCCGGTCAAGACGGGTTTGGGTACACAAATCCGGTCTGCACTGTTTCAGCAGTGTATCTGTACTGTTTAGCAGTATATCTAGTATGTCTTGCATATAATTAAGTATTATTTAGTGTTAGTATTATGTCAGTAACGAGTTTCTTATTAGTTATCATCGTCCGTTAAACTGTCAAATGTTAAATGTTTTATACGTTCTATACATTGTGGTATGAATGAGTGTTCATTATTGTGTTTATTGTATTAAGTGTGTTCAAATAATAAGATCTAAAAATGCCGCTCTTTTCGAAATTAAGACAGATCAAAACTAGAAAAGGGGTACTCGAAGAAGCTGTTCCCATCCCACCTAGGGACACTCCAGGGTACTTTATGTATCATAAGCATGGCCTAGATGCCGTGTTATTTCTTGATTTATGGGTGGACTACACCAAAGATTTACCAGAGAGTCAAAGATGGCCCGCAGCGGGGACCTGGGATGCAGATTGCATCATGAGAGTAGAAGAAGAATTATGGAAAAAGAAAGCCAGACAGTCACAGAAAGATGCCATTGAATTATGGCGTAAAGAATCATATAGACGTACAGAAAAGGCGCTCAGACAGGAAGAGAAAGGTAGGGAGAATTCGAATAAAACCCGAGAAAATCTATTAATAGAGGAAGGTACCCGAGTAAAAACAGAACAAGTAGATAGGCAAAGAAATACCCTTATGAATGGTATGTATCCTCTTCTGGCCGAAGGACTACCTAAGGCCACCCCGGAAATACCAAAAGATTTGACTCCTCCGTTGCTCCCGATAAAAGCACATCCTAAAACAGCAAAGGACGTTTTCCTTTCCTCCTATTTAGATGACGTAGCTCCCGAGTATGCTAATACCATACCACACACACCGCTTGCCGATGGTGTTCAACACCAAGAGCATCCGTCTGTATCTCCGCAGCAACAAACTCCTGCACTAGTTCCAACAGGTCCGTCCGTTTCTACCGTTTTTCCCGCATCTACAATTTCTATCTTACGTCCAACGAATCCTTTCTTGCCCAGCACCTCAGATGGTGCTACAGGAGGTACGACAGACATGTTTGCCACACCGCCACGAAATAAACAGACCCTTAGAGATTTAGCACTCCAACGTACACCCCAACTAGTGACATCCGACATGTTTAAAGAACATCTTGTGGATTGTAGATACGATCCAGTGCCAGGTAAACAGGACAGATTGCTAATATCATCACTACGTATACGACGAGCTACATTATATTTAATGACGATACCAGGAATGGTTGAACACCTAGACAATATATATCACTTTGTCCAAACAGGGCGAGGCCCAGAAAGTATTAACGAAGCTATGGAATACCAGAAAGTGGATGTCCAAAGACAACTACTACGTTTTTTCATAAACTGCGTGATCAGGAACCAAGACAGGCCTGGGGCAGATCATGATACCATGCAAAAACTTGCCAAATGGGGTCAGAACATATCAGAAGAGAAACATGATAAACAGGCGTGTATAATCGCCATGTATCGAAAGATCCGCAAGGAAGTAGAACGAATACATAAAGAAAGACGAGAAGCAGACAGAATTGAATCAGAGGGAGAGGAGGAGCAAGAATCAGAACAAATAGAAACGATAGCTTACGTAGGTAGAGGAAGACCCCATAATAATACCAGAGGCTTCAATGATCCGATACGTCCGATACGTCCAGAATGTAACAGACATTTTCAAACCCCTATGTTAAATACAAGGTCCCCTGAACACCTATTCCAAGCCGCTGATAAATTACTCCGAGATCGAAGGGGGTACCATATGCTCGATTCTATGGACGAACAAGAATTAGCCAGGTCAGCAGTACAATGGGCCGACTGTCCCGACAAATACAGTGAAGATGCACTAGCACACACATTTCTGAATCTTACCCCATACGAACAGCGTTTAGCTAGTATATACATGATTCAACACCTCCTTATATTATATAAAAGCCAACACTCCGATCCAGGACCCTTACCTGACATATTGATAGAATTACTCACGAATAAATGGAGAGGTTCAGGTACTGATTTGATTAAAGAAATTCTAGAATTTCGAAACCAGTATATAACTTTCGTGTGCCCAGAACACGTTCCAGTTCCCACTATGGGAAGAAAAGTGTATCACATAGATAGACTAAATCCGTTACGCGAAGTACACCCAATCAGAGGTGAAGGTAATAACTTTACACGCGTGTTTGTGTACACGCCCATAACTAAAATCGAATTATTAGAAATGAAGAAAGTAGTACCCAGCCATGACAAGGATCCAGCAGGTTTCCACCGTGAGATAAAAGACATGCTACTCATGGGAGAGTATACCTACCCCGACATTATGAAAATACTGAAAGTGTTAATGCCTGCCGGTGTTTACGAGGAACTCAAAGAAAAGGAATGGGAGGTGGGAGACCAAAAGATAGATTGGACAGCATTAGAAAACGAAGAAAAGGCCCGAGCTGCAGGAGCAGGGCTTGGGGAAAAGACTACAGCACTACCAGGATTACTAGTACAGGTACTGCCACGTTTATTAACTACGAAAAAGGAGGACTGGGGTGCAATCTCAGCCTGTAAACAAAAGCAAGATGAAGACACTAGTGATTTCTATTCCCGATTTGAAAAATGTTTTGGTATAAATAGTGGCATAAAAGCAAGTAGCGAGTCATATCCACATCTGTTTGTGACAAAATTAGTTGAAAATTCCCTACCGCAAGTTAAGAATAGAGTATTGAAATTTGAGAGTACCTGGCAGGGTAACACCCCGTCACAGATGTTACAGATGTTACAATATCACCACAATAGAATTAGGGAAGAACAAGAACACGAACAAAGACGTATGAAAGATACAAAAATGAAAATGCTTGTTGCTCAGTCAGTTCCAGCTGATGGTCACCAAAAGGGTGATTCAACAGGTCCAGTTAAAGGGACATGTAACTATTGTAAACAACAAGGTCATTATATACACGATTGTCTAGTTCTGAAACATAATATCGCCACGGGTAGAACTCAGGAAAGACCACGTCCACCTAGACAGGATCAGAATCAACAACAAATCCCACAGCATGCACAATCTAGGTTAGCTCCGCAACAGCCAGCTCCACAACAGACCGTAGCACCACCACCAGCGCAGCCTATTGCTGCCACACAAGCGACAACGCAACAGATGTACCAGTATGCACAAGCAGATTATCCCGATTATCAGCGATACACATGAAATAGCCTAGAGAGGGAAGTTGGCTTACCCCTTATTGAGGTTCCTGTAGATCAAGAGGGACCTTATGTACATAGTGAACTATTAGGGGAAGACAGAAAGTTTTTACTTGATACAGGGGCAAGCAGAACAACTATACGACGCAGTGAAGTTCCAGGGGCACCCCTCTCAGGCTCACAAAAAATTTCCCTTGGATTCTCAGGAAAACCTATAATTAATGACGTAACACAGCCTCTTCCACTTACGGTTGGTCCATTGACACGTACTACAGATTTATTGCTTACTAAATCATGTCCGGAAAACTTGTTAGGTATAAAAACATTGAAAGCTCTAGGAGCTATAATATGTTGTTCTCCGGAAGGAGTACGACTATTTTTACGTGATTTTAAAGGTCACTACGTGTCCAGAGACATGGATCACCGGCTGCAGAATTTACCTACGCATTTATGGGCACAAGGCCCGACTGATGTTGGTTGCATGAACATTACACCATATCGAGTCACACTAAAAACAGGAGTAGTACTACCACGAATGCGACAATATAGGTTACCACCAGATGCTGTTGTGGCTTTGCTGCAAATCATTGACGAACTCATTGCACAAGGAGTGGTTGTCGAAACCGACTCCAACGTATGCAATTCCCCGATAATTCCGATTCTTAAAAGAACGGATCCAAAAGCACCACCAGTATATCGATTAGTTATTGACCTGCGCGAATTAAATAAATGTATTGTACCACAATACCCTGTGGTCCCAGATATCTCTTCATTACTAACTGCTATTGATTCAGAAGCAACGTTCTTCACTGTAATTGATCTCAAGAATGCTTTCTTTAGCGTCCCAATAGATCCGGAAAGTCAATATCTGTTCGGATTCAGTTTAAATGGACGAAGTTTTAAATTCACACGCGCACCTCAAGGATTTACAGAAAGCCCCAGCATCTATAGCCAAGCACTAAAACGAGAACTTGACAGTATCCACATGCCAATTAACACTGCCTTGCTTCAATATGTCGATGATCTGTTGATCACCGCCCGAAGCGAACCTGAATGTGAAACAGCGTCACTGACGGTTTTAAAATTTCTGGCCGACAAGGGGCACAAGGTGTCCCCTTCTAAGCTGCAATTCTGTGTCCAGCGAGTTGTCTACCTTGGGCACTCGCTGTCCAAGGAGGGAAGACAGCTTACACCCGACCGCATCCAGTTAATTGCTAACATGCCACCACCCAAGACACAAAAGGGGGTGCGGGCTTTTATAGGCCTCACTTCATACTGTAGGCAGTGGATCCCTCAATAGGCATTTCTAGCAAAACCACTCATCCAGTTGACAACACAGGAGGCCGCCACATCGACTGTCCTCCCTTGGACTCAAGAACATACACATGCTTTTGAAAGCTTAAAGAAAGCTTTATGCCAAGCACCTGTTTTAGCAACACCATGTTACAGTAAACAGTTTACACTATTTGTTACAGAACGCGAAGGTACTGCCTTGTCAGTACTCACTCAGGAACAAGCAGGATCACACAAACCATGTGCTTATTTCTCTAGTACATTAGATCCAGTAGCTCAGGCTCTTCCTGCGTGCCTGAAGTCAGTGGCAGCAACAGCTTTAGCAATCAGACAAAGCGATGCCATAGTGTTAGGACATCAATTGACAGTACAAGTACCACACGCAGTAGAGGTTCTCTTGAACCGCACACAAACACAACACTTGACTATAGCGAGACTCACCGGTTACGAATTGACATTGTTTCAGCCACACATAGAAATCAGACGTTGTAATACGTTAAATCCTGCCACACTTTTGCCAGTAAATGGAACAGATCCATTAGCACATGATTGTATTGAAGTCATTACTATCACGACAAAACCCAGACAAGACTTGACAGATATCCCTTTATCAGATCCAGACTTGACATTGTATGTAGATGGTTCATGTATGAGAACAAGTACAGGAGAGTTAGTGGCCGCTTACGCAGTCACAACAGACACTGAAGTCATTGAAACAAATTGTATTAACATTTTGTCAGCTCAAGCAGCAGAGCTCATCGCTCTGACACAAGCCTGTACTCAAGCCAAAGATAAGAAAGTCAACATATACACAGATTCACGTTATGCATTCGGAGTCGTCCATGACTTCGGCGTGCTGTGGCGAGAGAGAGGTTATCTAACTTCTCACGGTGCCCACATCCAACACGGACCCCTCATTCAAGCCCTATTAGATGCGATTCATTTACCTATTGCAATATCAATTATGAAATGCAAAGCCCATACAAAAGTTACCGATATCATTTCTCAGGGTAATGACCTAGCTGACAGAACAGCTAAACAGACTGCTCAGAACCAGACTCATACAACTGACGCGACAAAGACAATAGCTCCGACGCCAACACATTGCATGACAGTTAAGGATCCCGCCCTTGATATAATTGACATACAGACACATGCTACACCAGAAGAAATAAAGAAATGGACTGAATTAGGAGGGATCCAAACGGATCAAGGATGGATGACGAAGGAAAAATCTATATGGTTTCTTCCCGATTCCATGGTTCAAGTCATCATTAACACAATACACAGTCCAGCGCACCTAGGAGAAAAAGCTATGCTAGACAGTATTCAACACATTTGGTTCAATAAACACTTGCGAGCAGCAGCCAAACAGAAAGTACGTACCTGTATGATATGTTGTCAGTTTAATCCAGGTAAAAGCATCCCCGTAGAGCAGGGTGGATTTCAACCTCCCGATCATGCTTTTGAAGTCCTCCAGATGGATTATATCCAGATGGAACGATGTCGAGGATTCAAATATGTTCTCGTAGTTGTCTGTGCTCTTTCCCGTTGGACAGAAGCCTACCCGGTTTCAGATTACACTGCCCCGACTACTGCCAAACAGTTAGTTCGAGAATTCTTCCCACGGTATGGTTTGCCACGTGTTGTCTACTCAGATAACGGCCAGCCATTCTCATCCGAACTAATGAAACATGTTTCCCTTTTGTTAGGCTACCAATGGAAATTCCACTGTGTCCGACATCCCGAGGCAGCAGGTCTCGTGGAACGCCATAATCAAACTCTGAAAATTAGATTGTCCAAAATATGTAGAGAAAAGGGTGTCGATTGGATAGTAGCCTTACCAGTTGCACTCTTTTACATGAGAATGGTAGCACATTCTCGAACAGGGCTATCCCCGTACGAGGTGATCTTCGGTAGACCACCAAATATGTGGGGGACGCCTATACCTCGCAAAATCACTGATGTTGACTGTAATATGCTGACAGATTACCTGGCTTCCTTGATGTCTGCACTACAATCTTGTCGTTCACAGGTAGCTGCAGCTTTTCCCGATAATACTGAGGTGAAGCCCCATGACGTGGTTCCAGGTGATCTGGTTCTGATACGGAATTTCGACCGAAAAACCCAACTGGAGCCTAGGTGGAGATCGCCAAAACTTGTTCTACTAACCACAAGGACAGCCGTGAAGATCGAGGGACGTAAAGGGTGGTTGCACTCGAGTCATATCAAGAAATTTTATGGACTACCGTCCAGTGTGAACACTAAACCCTGCATTTCCTCACAGACAGACTCAAAGCTTCCCTTGGTTGAACCCATGAAAACTGAACTTTATAAACTAAAATTAAGGTCTAGCAAGTCAGACAATTTGATTGTTTAAGTCCTCTCCAAGGTGAATCGGTTGAATTTGTCTCTGACATGTATCCTCTAGACCGGAATAGAGAAAGAAATCAACAGATGCAGTTTAAAAAGCATGCGTATTGTAAATCACTTCGTAGTCACTGCACAGTAACATTATTAATTTTGTTTTCTCTAAGTCTTCTGATCATCATTTTTAGTATATTGCTGCATATGTATTACCCTATTTCTAAACGTGCTTACAATGTTACTGCTGAACATTCTTTTAGTGAATTACCTCCGCATGAGTTGTCCTATAGATTTGCGCTGCGCAACAACACTTTTATTAGTATGTTACATCATTCCCATCAGACCAGCAACGCTAGAAATTGTTGGATATGTGGCCGACTCCCTCCCTATCAGAACTATAAGGGAGTTTTGCCCCTCTTTCCGTATCCGTTCACACACAATGGCTCCTGTGGAGCATGGTTTAGTTTGATTAATTCCCTAGATTCAAATTCCGCAGTTTATCAAGACAACTGGGTATGGGGAAACCTGAACCTAGTGTTGCTTAAAGTCTGCTACCCTAACAAGGAGGGACTTCCCAAAAGAACAGGAACTGATCTAGAAAATGAAGTATATGGATTAGGTAATTTTACACTTAACCTCATGATCCTGAATGTTGAATCCGAAGCCACACCAATCTTGCCCGCTATGTCAGTATTCCCAGTTAAAGGGGAATTATGTGTAAGAAAGAATGGTTCCATACACATGGGCCATAGTAAATGCACCACTGTAATAAAATTCAGTGATCAAGGCAAATCTACATTTAGAATTTCCCGTCATTCCTACTTCATATGTGGCCAGACCGCATATATATGTCTACCTCTAGACTGGGATGGTACCTGTTACATAGCATTCCTTCTGCCACCTGTTTTCCTAGCTCCTCCTGATTATCACAGAAATACCCATTTAGTACACAATAGACAGCAGAGAGATCTCCTGATTGTCGATTACACTGAAACGGCATGGGAGCAATACACAGATTTCAATAAAGGTTTCTTTCCTTATATAGGAACAGTCACTAATAGTAAACTGATACGTAGATTAACTAGAACCCTTGAAGCAGTAGTAAACGAGACTACTTCCGCCTTAGGTAATTTAACAGAAGAGCAGTCTGCTATGCGGATTGTTGTGCTTCAAAATCGTCTTGTCCTTGACGTCATCCTGGCCGATAGGGGCGGAGCTTGTAGAGTCATCGGATCAAGTTGCTGCATTTTCATACCAGAAAATTCACCGTCAGTATATAAAGCCATAACCCGCCTTCATAAAATTATAAGCCAGATACACCAGAGTCCAGGCACCTGGACTTGGTCCGTTTGGTTCTGGAGCGTGTTGTCCGCCTGGGGATGGAGGATCCTATCCTTCCTAGGTATTGGCTTTCTCATACTATTCAGTTGCTGCTTATGTCTACAATGTGGGCCAGCGATTTGTGGCCTGTGTGCCACATCGTGTATCCCACCTCCAAGTTTTCGTTCAAAATCCCGGAAGAAGAAAGAAGAACAAATGATGCTATATGAACAGATCGATGGATTGATGAAGATCGATATCTCCTGAGGGTCCGTAGGGGACAAGGAGGGAATGAGGAAATATGAATTTTGTGATCAGTTATGTCCCCTATCGTAGACCCCAACGGCTCCATGTGCATGCTAGAAGTACATGTATGTTCCCTCCAGTTCCAGTTTTGAAGACGCAAATACATGTGTGTCCACCGTCAACATGTCCTCTTTCAGATCCGCCATGAATGGGTCAGATATGCCATTCCTAAGTATGAAAGGCCACCGACTTTATGTGGTTCACTTTCCACATTTTACAGATTCAGGCGAGTAGGCCCTGAATTCTGTCATCAAGCCTTTTCCTGCCTTCTGCCTCTGAAAGCTCCAGTCCGAGCCTGCATCTGTAACCATGAACTTTGTCCTACTCCCTGCGCGGCTAACGGTGCCTGATCCAGCCTGTTGCCTGCCAAAAACTGTATTTCACCTTCAAGATTATCTGCTTCGCTCCTCATCCGATGCATTCCTGTCTAGTAGTTTAGGTAAACATTCCTCCAGCTACCATGCAAGGGGCCAGGCCTCACTGTCCTCGTGCAAGTAATTCATAGCCCCTGTTACCATGGAAGATTCCTGCCCCCTCGCATCTCATGTAGACACTTAGACGCCCGTACACGCACTAACAGTCAGTATAGAATAGATTCCGTCCGAGAGGCCTTTCCTTTTGGATAATACAGTTCTTTAAACATAAGATATTAGATATGATTTGGGATTAGGTTGACATGACCCCTCAGACTTCTGTCTCCACATGTAGAGCTAAATGTCAAGTCCCCTTCACCCTCTAGTTGCACGTCAATCACACGTCATGCGGCTGCGCGCGCATCTCTGCCAAGTATTTCTGCTGACATTGCAGGATTCTCTTATGGATCCACCCATTTGTGACATCATGTTTAATGACGTATTTTAGTTACACCCATGTTTACGCCTTTTTTCGTTACGTATGTGTATTACATCTGTATTATCAGCTGTTACGCCTCTTGCATCTGTCTTAATGTAATGCTTTCCATATAAATACCATTACTTGTCAATAATGTATCGCCTTCCTTCCTGAACCCTCATGGTGATGGAGTGTGAAGCCTGCAATTCGAATTGTATTTCCTTTGTAGAGGAATAAAGCCTTTTAGAACCTCTAATACCACGGATTCTGCCTCTTATATTTACTGAGTTATTCTTACTAGACTTTACCGCATAAAAAATAGTACCGGTAATGAAATATTTACCACACAATGAAGGCCGGCAGACAGGGAGGGAGGGAGGGAAGTCATGACGGTGTCGAGGACTACGGGACCCGGAGTAATGAAGATTACCGGTAAGTAATAGGACATTACCCCCAGGTCCCTCCGTCCTCGACACCGTCATGGACAAGTGAGAAATACCAAAGCAAACACCGGCATTCATACCAGAAAACACAACAAACCACTAGGATAGCAAACAAACCCAGAGATTTATTGGAAATAAAGCAGAAAAAAACATTTAGGAGCGAACAGAGCTCAACACCCCCAATGCAAAACCTCCATCATCCCCCAAAAGATTGAGGAGTCGATAATGCCTGATGAAGGTATTAGAAGAGGCCCACGTGGCAGCCCTGCAAATCTCAGAGAGAGGAACACCCCGAACCTCCGCCCAAGAAGCAGCCACCCCTCTCGTAGAACGACCCTGAACCCCCAAAGGAGGAGGAGAACCAGACAGAGAGTAGGCCAAGGAAATGGCTTGCTTCAGCCAACGGCCGATGGACACAGAAGAAGCCTTACACCCCAGAGAAGCCGCACCAAAGGAGACAAAAAGGGGGTCCGACTTGCGAAATCCCGCAGTTCGGTCAAGATAAATGCGCAGAGCCCTGCACACATCCAACAAAGACCACCGGGGACCACCGGGAGAATCCAAGACAGAGCCCAGGGAGGGCAACACCAACTCCTGGCACCTGTGAAATTGCGAAGAAACCTTCGGCACAAAGGAAGAATCCAGGCGGAGGACAACCCCACCCTCCGTGAAAGACAGAAAGGGAGCACGTGCCATCAGGGCCCCTAACTCCCCAAGACGTCGAGCAGAGGTGACAGCCACCAGGAAAACCACCTTGAGGGTGAGAAACTTTAAATCCACCGTATCCAAGGGCTCAAAAGGAGGACCAACCAAAACCCGCAGGACCAAAGGCAAGTCCCACAGGGGAAAAGAAGGGCGAGGCACAGGCCGGGAAACAGTAAAACTGCGAAGAAGACGAGAAACCAAACCTTCAATATCCGAAAGATTCCCCCATGGGGAACGAAAAGCCCGAACAGCGGCCCACTGGGCATGCAGCGTAGAAACAGCCAAACCCTTCTCGAAACCTTCCCACAAAAATTGAAGGACAACCGGCACGGAACAGAACAAAGGGGAGACACCCAACGCAGAACACCAGCGATCAAAATTACCCCAATGCCGATCATAAGCCTTAAGGGTAGAAGGCCGTCGGGAACGCTGAAGAGCCATCGCTAAATGTTCCGGAAAACCGCGCCTTCGCCAACCCTGCCTTTCAACCTCCATACCGACAACCGCAACCGGAGAAGAGACAGGCACGGGGAAGACCGCAGAGGAGATGGAGACAGGGGAAGAAACCAAGGACCCTGCACCGCCAAAAGCCGCACCGTCGGAAACTAAGACCTCCGAGGCCAAAACGGTAGCACCGCCACCACCTCCCGATCCTCCTGACACAACCGGGCCAGAAACCTGGGAACCAGCGCCAGGGGGGGGGAGGCATAGAGGAGACGCGACGGCCACGGGAGAGACAGAGCGTCCACCCCCCAGCAACCCTCTTGCAGAAACCGGGAGCAAAACCGAGGGAGCTGAGCATTGTGCCGGGAGGCAAAGAGGTCCAGAAAGGGACGCCCAAACCTCCCGCACACAAGCCGAAACGCAACCGGGGTGAGAGACAACTCCAGAGAATCCGGAAAGCCCCGACTCAGGGCATCCGCCACAAAGTTGTCCACTCCCCGAAGATGAACCGCCGTCAGAGACAGCAGATGGCCCTCCGCCCAACAAAACAGGGGCACCACTACCGCATTCAAAGACGCCGAACGAATCCCCCCTTGATGATTCAGATAGGCCACCGTCACCATATTGTCGGACCGCACCAACACGTTCCGATCGAGCAACAGAGCTCGGAAACCCATCACAGCCAGGGACACCGCCGTGAGCTCTCTCCAGTTGGATGACCGGCGGCTCTCCAGGAGGGACCAACGACCTTGAAGGGAGCGAGACCCCAAGGCCGCCCCCCAACCCATGGCGCTGGCATCCGAAGTCAAGACCAGAGAAGGAGAAGACTGCAGGGGCAGACCTAAAGACAGATGATCCCTCACAGACCACCAAAGAAGAACCGGGAGGACCACTGGAGACACAGGAATGAGAATCTCCAAAGCGAGGGACCGGGGATCCCAAAGAGACAGAAGGTACACCCAAAGGGGGCGCAGATGAAACCGCGCCCATGCAACTGTAAAAACAGTCGCCGCCATCAGACCCATAAGACGCAACCAAAGGCGCACCGGAAAGGCTCCCCCCAACCAGAAACGATGAGCAAGGGACACCAACGTCGTCACCCGAGGTTCGGGGAGGAACACACGGTTCAGATCCGAACGGAATCGGGCCCCAATAAAAACCATGTCCTGAGACGGAGTCAATTGACACTTGGGCAAGTTGATCAGGAAACCATGGGCCCGCAACGCCGAGCACACCACCTCCCTGGCCTCCAGCAACAGGACCCGAGATGGAGCATGGATCAACCAGTCGTCTAAATAGGGGTATACCATCACCCCTTGGAGATGAAGCCACGCGACCAAAGGCGCCACCACCTTTGTAAACACCCGTGGCGCCGACCGGAGACCGAACGGCAAGACCATGAACTGGAAATGACGTCCCTGAACACAAAACCTCAGAAACCTGCGGGACCGAGGATGGATCGGGACATGATAGTACGCATCCTGAAGGTCGAGGGTACACATGAAGTGCCCTGGCAGTACCAACGGAATTATCCTTTGTAAAGTCTCCATGCGGAAAGGAATTCTGGCCACCCATTTGTTCATAACCCGCAGATCCAAAATTAAGCGGAAACCCCCTGTGTTCTTCGGAACTAGAAAGACCAGGGAATAGAAACCCAACCCCGTCTCCAACGGGGGAACCTCCTGAATGGCACCTTTTCGAAGAAGGTCCAGAATCCCGAGAGAGAGATGAGACCGCTTTACGCGACTCGAAGGCCAAGGAGTCGGCCGAACACCCGAGTCCGGAGGCGGAGCCGTAAACTCCAGAACATAACCCTGGCGAATGATGTCCAACACCCAGACGTCGGAACAAGACTGAACCCAGGCAGCCAGGAAGAAGCGCAGCCGCCCTCCAACCAACAACCCGGGAACCACCGCCAAAGAGTCAGGAACGCGGCTTGGCAGGAGGAGGGGATTTAGCCTTACGGTCCCGACCACGGCCAGAAGCAAACCTACCCTGGCCTCTCACAAACTGTCTACGAGAAGCAGGGCGAAAAAAAGATTTGGGTTTAGAAGGGACAGGAGCAGTAGTAGAGACCTTAAAGGAAGAGGAATGCTTCTTTTCCTTAAACAATTTGTGTAACTTCGCCTCCAACTCCCCCCCAAACAACATAGTACCCTGAAAGGGCAACCTCAAAGCGCATGCTTTCTGCGCAGAGTCAGTCTTCCAGTCCTTAAGGACAAGACTGCGCCGTGCAGCCACACAAGCTCCCCCGGAAAGAGCCGAAGCACGCACAACGTCAAAGGAGACATCAGATAGCAGTTCCACCTGACGCTCAATCTGCTCCAGCAAACCAGAACAGTCCGTGGCATTATCCATAGACTGATATAGGGACTTCAGGTCAGACAACAGTGACTGCGACACATAAGTCCCGTAGATGCCTGCCCGTAAGGCCAGGTGGGAACCAGAATACACTTTACGGAGCGCCACATCCGCCTTCTTGTCAACCGGATCCTTCAGTACAGCATCCTCAGCAAGGGAAGTACGCCCCACCAAACTAGCCACAAACGAGTCAATAGGAATCGAATCAGGTAGTTCAGTAGCCATATCCTGCAGAGGATAGAGTTTAGTCATGAATCGCGGAATCAGGATGCGATCTGGATCAGCCCACTCGCGCTTCAAAACATCCCTGATGAAGGGATGGACAGGTACATCGACAGTGGCAGCACTCTGAAATTGTCGCAACAAAGGGCCCCTAGAGGTACTAGGCGCGTCTCCGTCAGGGAACCCCATGTTCTCTTTAACATGCTGCACAATCGCGGACATAGTCTCCTTGTCCACATATTTGCCTTTCAACTCCTCCTCTCCCAAACCCGCAGACTCATCGCCACTAGAGTCCGAAGAAACAGGAGCAGGACACCTGCGACGGGATCCAGCATCACCCATCTCAGTCAAAATCTCCCTGATCAAGCGCTTAATATGCGCATCAGCACCAGTATCACGGCGCCTGGACCTGGCAGGAGAGGGAGACCTGGAAGCACTAGAGGAAGAGGACGACCTCTCCCGGTGATGGCGCTTCCTGGAATGTTTTCCCATCATAAGAACACACCAACAACAGCAAAATCACCAGAGATAACAACCGCTATGCGGTACTCACCCCAAACGCTCGTTTTTAAACGAGTTTCCCCAAAGCCGGCAACCTCGAGGCGCCTGACTTCCGTCCCCACGCTCAAAAACCGGAAGTCAGGCATAACCACATCCGGCCGGGGAATCAGCTCCAACCAATCCAGAGGAGCAGCGCGGCCGCGCCCCCCAGCAAGCCCAGCAGGCCGGGAGAGGCGGCCATCGGGCCAGGAGAGAACCAACGCGGTATTACACCGCCGCGAGGTCCGGAAAACGAAGAGGCCCGCGCCACTCCCCCCAAGCCCAGCAGGGAGGGAGAGGCCAACAGCGAAGAGCCGCCGGCACCAGGTAAGACCCAGCAGCCACAACGCTACATCCAGAAAGAAGGCAGGAGCGCCCACGCTCCTGCCGCGTCCTCACACTGTCAGGATGACAGAAAAAAGAACAGGAGGAATGCTGGGACGGTACTCCTTAAGTACTCCCAGTGGGAGGGGGAGGGTAGGTCCAGCATTCCTTCGTTCTTTTTTCTGTCAGTGAGATAGTAGATCTCACTTGTCCATGACGGTGTCGAGGACGGAGGGACCTGGGGGTAATGATGCTTTTGTTCTGTGGTGTGGAAAGGGGGTGCTCTTCAGACTAGGGTTCTCCAAAGTCGGTCCAAATTTTTAAGATAACTACATTTATCTGAATGGGGATATGCTAAAATTCTGGCATGGATCCGACCCTCCAGTACCAACTTTGGATGACCCTGCTTTAAACACATACATTTATCACCTCAAGGTGAACTGATTATTGCATCCATGAACAGTGTGTCTTTCGTCCTTTCTGAAAATAAGTCTGGAACAATCAGAAATTTGAGGTGACAGACTACTTCTGGGAAGGTATTCACACATATTGCCATGTATTTCTATTAGGTCTCCAAACTAACATGATTTGGTTAACTGTTTTATGCCTCTAAGAGCATCACCAGAGTAATAATGTGCTATCCTTCACAACCGACCACATGCTTGTTCAATACCGAAAGCCAGTTGCATGAAACAGGGGTAAATATGACTTGTCCACAACAGTCAGATAATCTAGTTAAGTTTAGACTAATTCATCAACCTTGAATTGGTTATGCATGATTTATCACATTTACCTCATGTTAGACGGCGACCTCAGAGGAGCCCGGAAAGGGGTCCTGACTACCCTGAGACCCACCCTCAAAGTATCGTAGCCGGGCACTGGCGGGAGATTCCCCAGGGGGAGGAATCTCGCAACTAGGATCGCACTCCTGGCACCACACGACACAGAGTGACCACACTGGGTATTCTCAGAAAACAAGCTTTATCAAATAGTTATCACTGCAAATATGTACAAGGTGAGCACGGGCTCGAGAGTCTTGGAAAGGTAGGGGGTAGCGGGACAGTCTCTGGTAACGGTTCAAAGCGGGGACGTATCCGGCGCACAGCTCACAATCCTCGAGCTGGGGGATACGTGGACGGAGTCGGGGTCCGGCGGGACCGTGAGAGGCTGGGGGGAGCCGCGAGTCACTCAGCGGGCTCAGGTACAAGTTCGGAGGTCTTACGATCTTCAAGGAGCCGCGAGTCACTCAGCAGGGCTCAGGTACAAGTTCGGAGGTCTTACGATCTTCAAGGAGCCGCGAGTCACTCAGCAGGGCTCAGGTACAAGTTCGGAGGTCTTACGATCTTCAGGGAGCCGCGAGTCACTCAGCAGGGCTCAGGTACAAGTTCGGAGGTCTTACGAACTTCAGGGAGCCGCGAGTCACTCAGCAGGGCTCAGGTATAAGTTCGGAGGTCTTACGATCTTCAGGGAGCCGCGAGTCACTCAGCAGGGCTCAGGTGGGTTCAGGTTCCAGGAGCCGCGACCACGTCGGCAGGCTCTCGTTGTTCCAGCGTCGATTCTGCCGGACAGTCTCAGAGCACCCCTTGTTATAGGTCGACCCCTCTTTGATGTCCGGAGTCTGTGCAGGCAGGGGTCTTGTCACCTGGGGGCCGCTCGTCGGGGTTTCCTGCCATTGTCTTTTGATCCTTTCAGGGCCGGGTCGGGAGGAGTCCCAGACACCCAGCAGGCACGGAGCCAGCCCGCAGGGAGGCCGGAGGGCCGATCGAAACCCATCGTCCCAGGGGAGTTCAGAGGTGCGATAGAAACTGCTCCTCCCTCTCGCATCCCCTGGAAGCGTGATGTCCTCCAGCCGGAGTGGCGCCTCGAGGCCCGGGTCGCGCTGGGGCCGGCCGGCCATCTTGTTGCATGGAGTGGGCACGCGGGCCCGGGGTGGCCGAAAGGAGGGAGGCCATGGACGGGGATGTCCGGGGTTGGTGCTGGTGTCCGGGTGGGAAGAGTCGGCTGGGCCGTGTGCCTGGGCTGCAGGTACCAGGTTTCGGTGGTGCGGGGGCACGGAGGGCCATTCTACGAGGCCGGGTCCAACACCTCAGAAATAGCCTCAGACCATTGGCACAGTTTAAATGCCACATAATAAATGTCCCTAGTAGCAAACAAAGTGTAGCATATAACTCATCTCCATTATTAGGTCTTCCAGTCCCTAGACTGCATCATTTATCTGGTATCCCCACTGCATATCTTATGCCTTCACTGTAGGCCTTACCAAGCCTAGAAGATCTAAGCACTTCTCAGAAATGTTCATTGTTTTTTGTTTTAATAAATATTATTGATTTTTTGAGTCTCTTTTTTCTGAAAGCCGAATTTATATTTCCTATAAGATCTTCTGTTGCTATATCTCCAGATGAAAAACTACAGCCTACATCCACAATGTCCCTTTAGATACGTCATGAAGGTGCTATACATCTGATGTGTCATCCAGAGGAAGAGTTCTTAAAAAAGCAAAGTTACCTATGCCAAGAAGCCTGCCTTATAACTGAAAATGGGCTTCATTGATAATGTTTCCATGCATGCACTTGTTCGCCCTTCCATCCAAGCAGCTGATCACTATTCATTCATGTGCTCCTTGCACTTATGCATCTATTAATTCATCCATTGACTCCTTTTTACATTCAACTACGTGTCAATCTACAATTCCACACACATAAACTCATCAATCAGTCAAGAGGCACTTTCAGTTGTTACACTGATGTTTTGGTTTTGCCAATGACTGTTTTATATTGCACTTCTGCTACCCTTCTCTACCTGGAGATGTTCCAAAAATGGTTTGTTGGGCTCAGATCTACCAAATTTATATCTGTATTGGTAAAACAAATTCTTCATAGAACAAGAAGACAGGTAATTACAAGGATTGTTGTCTTACTCTTTAAACATGTATAACTATTTTTGGGTGTCTGTGTCAGCTTTACCACCTTTATGATTCATGTTTTAATAAACCCTCTTCTAGACAGCGTGACATATCATATCAAGAACTCTCACGTTTACCAGGTCCCATTCCAGGTATTTTTCCTTAATTAGAGATTCATACTGTTGTTATAATGAGTTCCACAGGACTACAAATCCCAGAATGCAATCAAAAACCTTGACTGGAACTGGGAAACATGAAATTTCTGCCTCCACATAGCCCCTTCCAAGACATCAGCTTGTCACCTACTGGATTCTGTTGTTTTGTGCTTTGCTTTATTTATCTGCTTTTTGTTGCCAGGGACAAGCATCATATTCCAAACATGAAGTTAGGCACAGAACCCCATATTTTGAAAAAAAATCCATGTTTTTAAATGTTTTTCTAAAATGTTGAAGATTGTCTTTTTTATTTTAATTCCAAGCGTACTCCACGAAACAACATTTTGGTAAAAACAGAAATTCCTTAGAGGCTACTGGATTTTGCATCCCTCAGCGTGGCTATGGCTTGAGGGTAGGTCTGCTTGCTTTCCTTCCAAGACAAGAACGGTGATTGAATGTGCTAATTTGGTTTCTGAGCCCCAGGTTTAAAGCCTTGAATGTTTCTATCCTTTCGCCTCAGTCAGTGAAAGGTACCAGTCTAATAGTGTATCTGGCAAGTTGAGGACTGTGTCCGTTTCAATTTTCTATATTTGAACTGCATCACTTCCCAGAATACTCTCAGGAGTGACATGGCCAACAGCGTTGGTAATTTCCGCACTTCCATGAATAGCTTCTTTAGTCTTTACAGCCACCTCAGTGATTGTTGGGGCCTTAGTGTTTTTGACACCCGTTTCTGTAATGGACAAGGCTTCTTTGGACCCAAGCATCCAACCTAAGGCTCGAGAGACAATCTTGAGCAGCTCCATTTTCTGGAGGATGGACATGGAAGTGGCCGCAAGAATGGTTGTGACTACTTTCTCTACTACTCCATAGACAGGCCTCGGATAGGAGTCAATCGCCTTGGCGGTGGCATGCTAGATACCAAGCATGGTGAGGTTGACCCGCTGGTGTAATACACTCTGCTGAAACTCAACTACTACTTAAGACAAACGGTCTCCCTATGAGTGCCTCAGTGTAGTTCCCAATAACTCAACCCCTGAGAGCTATCGATACTGGGAGAGCTTGTGACTCCAGAGGGGCCATGGAGGGAGAGTTCCTGGGCGGTGTATTGAAACCCCTGCAGGTTCTCTAATGAATGAGAACATCCAATCCTGATTCCTACAGTTATTCCTCATTTTGCACCATTTATTCCATCTGGAAGTTTTTGGTTGTTTTCAGCAGCCAAAGGTTTCGTGTGAAATATACCAGGACTGCAGTGTTCCCACTGACCTTGTAGTTCTAAAAAGACAAGTAAATTTGTTACTGGAGTCAACAAAATGTCGAAGGCACTCATAATCAAAGCAATGGAGGATTTCATTTTGGATCCTGCTCTGAATAATTACCTTGTGGTTCTGCTAATTGATCAATCTCTTCTGCTGCTATGTTGACCCACGTATAACTCAGTTCTATATTTATTGATGGGGTATTATGAAGGGTATTTCCTCCCAGCCTTGCAAGTTTTCGTCTTTTGTGTCTGTCATGTAGTTGCCTCTCATAGTTGCTGGATTGCTATCCTTGCCATTTCGTGGTAATACCTTATTTGAAATGTGTGCTTTTACATAAAACCCCTGTTGTTCTGCCTCCCATTATTTAAAAGTGTAACATAGAACATAGAAAAAATGACTTATTCATACAATGAAGGGCTTTGAAGTCAAAGTCAAGAAACATTTCAAAAGTTCAACAATGAAAAGGTAGATTAGCCAAAATAGTCCGGGAAGTGAAGTGTTTTTATTCAACCCTGAAAGCAAGAAATGAGCCAGAAGGAGGAAAAGAATACCATAACTAAAAATGAACAGACTTGCTTATAAAGCATAATATTATAGTTATAAAATTATAAAAAATACTTGTAAGTCCCTATTAAAGTGATACCACTTTACTAGGGACTTACAAGCAAATTAAGTATGCCGTTTGGGTGTTAGCCAAATTTGCCATGTTTAAAGGAGAGAGAACAAACACTGGTTAGTAGTCATAAAGTGTGCATAGTACCTAGTAAAGTGGTACTACATGTATGCAAGGCCTGTAAATTAAAAGCTACTAGAGGGTCTGCAGCATTTATTGTGATAACCAAAGGATCAAAGACACACTCCCTCAACACTTATACTTCTTTGTTATTGGCTTTCATAAGCTCAAATTACGGGGCATTAAAAAAAATTATTCTCGACACAAAATTATTTACTGTTATTTAATATTTTATTTTGTTTTTACTTTTTTTACTTGTATTTCACAGATTACACATAATCATTTAATTTCTTTTTACATCATTTTACATACATTGCTGTAGCTATGTCATTGTTTAAAAACTAATACCACATGCATTACAACTGATCTCAGCACCTGTATAACGACAGCTAAGATTAATTAGTGAAACCAATAAACACTCCCCCACACACTCACACCTCTCTCATCTTCAAGCATATACCTCACACACTACACACTATCACTCTACATTCCAGAACAACCCTGCATACACCGATGGAAAGAACGGGGTGATAACATGCACCCTCGGTTGCTGTGCTGGTAACTAAGGTGTCACACTATCTGGCCGATGCACGTTTCAATGGACTGAATGATTGTTCTATATCTTCTTCAGGACCTATTATTCTCTAATTTATAATGGGTGAAGGAAGGGGGAATCTGGTGATAAAAAAAGGAGAAAAAGAATATAATGGGAGAAGAGAATTTTAATATTAACTTTCTACATGAACCCCTGGAGATAGCTTACATTTCTCCATTTGTCTATTTTAAAAACAAGAGAATGCTCCTCATCAAGAGACTTGTCATAACACCATCACCTCCAGTGCAATTAATTCAAAAAGATTAGTCACATTCTTGCATACCAAAAGATTTTAAGAAAAAGGAGAGAGTAAGAGAACTAGGGCAATACCCAACAGTTCTTTGTTACTCACCAATCAGAAATAGGGCCATACCCAACGATTCTCTGTTACTCACCAATCAGAGAATATTTGTTGGCTTCTGCTCCAGAAAGGTAGGGCATATATATGGTATAGGGTAATATGCCCCGAGGTACCCACATGTAAAATACTGCCGGGGTCCCCAAGATATATATATATATATATATAATCAACTTCAAGATATTAACATAAGATAAAACTGTAAGAAAAAGAAGAGAAAAGAGAACCATGCTAGAAAAAGTGAATCATGTAATAAAAGCCTGTTTCAGAGTCTTCACCCAATGGTGCATTGTACTCAGACCGCAAGCTATAGTATAGGGAGTTACCTGTAGCTGTTGAATATGTCACCTTGCTAATTGCACTCCTTCCCGGTTGTTGCGGACGTGCATAGCATTCAGGTGATATGCTTTATTCAGTACAGAACCAGGCTCCTCAAAGTGAGATTCTTCTAATATCTGCGATGTGTACGATAAAAAACGACAATAAGGCATTTCTTCTATAGAACTTGTCCCCTTACAGTAGTAATGGTAGTAGTCTATGACGACCATAAATGTGTATACTAATTATACCTTTAATGTGGATCCTCAATGTTTCCACTGTAGTTCATAAAAGGACACTACCAATGCCCTGCTAAAGTTCCTAAATGCAGGATGTTATGGTATTCCGATAGGTAATATCCTACAGATTTGAAAGGAGACACTATTATCAGTGGGTGGACCTTAATCTAATAGACAACATGTAACCACAACATGTTAGGATAAAAGTTGCATACCTTGTCGTTCACTACTCCTTATAAGGCATCATTCTCTTTGCTGTCAAAGGTGTTGCAGTTAGCACTCTAGCGTCCGACGCTAGAGCGCGTAGGTTGAGAGCGTTATGCGTATGCCGCGACGGTGGCGTACGCGTCTGTATAAATAAAGGGGGGCGTGCCCAGTTGGGCATTCGCGCCGAGACACACTACCTGTGTGTGGTCCCATTCATTTGCTGCGCTGCTGCTGCTAGGCCCGCGCACCTGACCCTGCAACACTGGCGACGAGGCGGCCAGACCCGCTGCGTGCACCACGCCCAGCACTGTCTCCTGTTGACCCGATCGCGGCAGTCCCGCGATTGTGCACCAGCCTCGCTCCGGCCCTCCTCCGGTCTGTCACGCTGTTCACCTGGGCCTGGGACATCGAGCGCCTGACGGTACAGCTGATGCTGCAGCCCTTCACCACACGGTGAGCGAGTGTGCACCAAGCATCAAGGGCAGCGAATAGCGGACGAATATTCCCGCTTGCTATACCTCGGCCCTGCCTCACGTTGGCATCCACGTGCTACCTCCTCTGTGCCAGTCCCTATACAGGCCTCTGACTTCGCCTGGGTGTGCCTCTACGTGGCCCTCGGTGCCCTTCGCTGCACAGACCTCACGCACCCGCCCAGCCACCCAGCGCCACACTTCCCCAGCAGCTCCATGGGGGATGATGACCACCCGGCGCCGGTCCACCCGTTCCACCCACCGACCGGTGTCCTACCGCCTTTCAGCGAGACTGCTGACCCCGCCACAGCCGCCCCACGCTGGCAGACGTGGATCGGCCGGCTCAACAACTACTTTATTGGCTCCAGGGAGACAGATGGTGCGGTGAAGCGGTCGCTCCTTCTTCACTACGCGGGGGAGGAAGTGTACCTGCTGTTCAAGCACCTCCCTAACACAGGTAATGCAGACGACTACGACGCGGCTGTGACGGCCCTCAACACGCACTTTGACCCCCAGATGAACCCGGATTTCGAACACTTCAAATTGCGACAGGCGAAGCAGAAGGAGGGAGAGTCGGTAGATGCCTTTCATGCACGGCTGAGGGTGCTAGCAGACACTCATCTGGTAGGCGACCGGGCAAAAGAGGAGATCAGAGCGCAGCTCATCTATGGCATCCGGAGCAAGAAGCTGTGGAGCCTCATCCTTCGCCAACCAAACATTCCAATGGCTGATATCCTGGTACTTGCACGGTCCCATGATTTGTCCGACGCACGTGCAGAAGAGATAGAACAAGCACTCACACGGAGCGCGGGGCCAGGAGTGACAATTAAGACAGAACGCGCGGACGCAGTGCGGACGCACGAGAAGACTCACCGACCGGCAGCCAGGAGATCGCCTCAAACACAGTGCGACTACTGCGGGTACGAAGAGCACCCAGGCAAGACCTGCCCGGCAAAAGGGAAAACGTGCACCAACTGTGGCACCCTGAACCATTTTGCCTCCGTCTGCCGGAAGCGCGCCACACGGAAGGATCACCGGGGGAAGAAGCCCGCAAGAAGCATGGTGAGACAACTGTCCCAGCTGTCCCTATCCTCCCACGCCGACGCTGGGCCCAGACACACGCTGGCCCTGCAGGAGGACGACTCAGAGTCTGACGATGGAGAGGAGACATACGTTGTCTCGTTCACCAGAGCCCTCAAAAGCACAAGAAGATCACAACCTCGGTGCGACATCATGGTCGCAGGATCAAAAGTGAATGCTGTGATCGATACTGGGGCATCAGTCACCGTTATGGGGGTGCAGCAATATAACCGACTCCGACCGAAGCCAGAACTCAAGGCATCGAAGGCCCGAATATATGCCTATGGTAGTGATGTCCCCCTACCCCTCCTAGGTAAAATGACAGTACCGGTGGGAACGGAGGACGCCGAAGTCACCATTGATGTACACATTATCAATCAAGAGGTAGACACGCTCCTGAGTGGACACGCCGCCGAGGACTAGGGCTACTAGTGTTCCTCCGGAAAGTTCAAGACAATCAAACAGCCAACCTGCTGGACCAGTTCCCGGAACTATTCACCGGTTTAGGGAACATCAAACGCCCGCCAGTCAAAACTTCACATCGACCACTCCATCACACCCATGGCACTGAAGCACAGACGGATTCCCTTTCATCTACACCCTCTGGTGGAAGAAGAACTCAAGAAACTGGAAGAACAAGGTGTCATAGAAACAGTCACTGGACCCACCCCATGGGTGTCCCCGATGGTGATCGCAGAAAAGCCCCGTCAACCAGGCAAGATCCGGGTGTGTATTGACATGAGGTTCCCCAACAAAGCCATCAAGAGGGAGAGACACATCACGCCCACCATGGACGACATCATTGCGGACCTCAACGGGGCTCGGTGGTTCTCCAAACTGGACTTAAACGCTGGCTACGACCAGCTGACACTGGCCAAGGAGAGTAGGTACATCACCACTTTCAGTACACACCTTGGGCTGCGAAGATACCGACGGCTCAACTTTTGGATATCATCTGCAGCGGAGATCTTCCAGAATACGATCAGGGACATCTTACAAGGCCTGCCCGGAGTCATGAATGTGAGTGACGACATACTGATCCACTCCACAACCATAGATGAGCACTATCGGCGAGTCCGAGCCACACTGACACGCCTCAGGGAATACGGAGTCACACTCCACAAGGAAAAGTGTCAGCTGTTCCAGCAGCGGATCGAATTCTTTGGCTACACGTTCACCAACCACGGTATTCAGGTGGACCCCTGAAAATCTCCCAGGCCATCAAAGACGCCCCAGCACCCGCATCCGCCTCGGAGGTGCGCAGCTTCCTGGGGATGGCCACGTACTGTGGGCGGTTCATCCCAAACCTGGCAACGATCGCCGAGCCACTCCGACATCTTACAAAGAAAGACACACCATGGCAGTGGGGGGCCCGGGAAGACAACGCATTCCAAGCCATCAAAACTGCACTCCTCGACCAGGCCACCCTGGTCTATTTCGACCCATCACAAAAGACTGAGCTGCTAGTCGACGCCAGCCCGGTGGGACTTGGGGCAGTCCTCACACAGGAACAAGAGCCGGGGCGGTGGGCCACACTGGCCTACGCGAGCAAGGCGCTCACAGCGACCGAACAAAGGTATTCCCAGATCGAGCGGGAGGCACTGGCCATAAGATGGGGCTGTCGACACTTCCACCTGTATGTCTGTGGACATCCGTTCACGGTCGTGACAGACCACCAACCACTCATGCCCCTTTTTAAAGGGACAGCACCACACCCCCCGCCGCGAATAGAACGGTGGGCAATTGGACTACAACAGTACCACATGGACATAACCTACCGGCCAGGCGCCAAGAATCCGGCCGACTTCCTGTCTAGACACCCAGACAAACGCGAGCCCACCCCGGTAGGGAAAGACCAGGAAGACGACGTTGAAGCACACCTAGACCTCATCGCTGCCCTAACCTGCCCCCAGGTACTGACACTCCAAGAAATTCTACAGGCAGCAGAGCGTGACACCGTAATGACCAAGACCAGAGAGGCCCTCCAAAAGGGGTCGTGGACCAACTTCCTACAGTCTGCCAACACGTGGACAGAGGAAGAGAGGGCAGACCTGCAACAGATCTGGCGCGTACGGAATGAGCTCAGCGCCACCAGGGAAGGAATAGTCCTGGGAGGAGCCAGGATCGTCGTGCCAACAACGCTACGCCGCCAAGCCACCCTCCTCGCCCACAAGGGACATCAGGGAAGGAGAGGATGAAGGCCAGAATGAGAGAAAAGGTGTGGTTCCCGGGAATGGACACCTTGGTAGAAGACATCGTAAGAAGTTGCCCGGCGTGTCAGATGACTAGCAGACCTGAACCTCCAGCCCCCATCATGACTGAAGAGCCAGGGAGACACCCCTGGGACAGAATCAGTGTAGACTTTGGGACCCTCCCCGACGGGAGAGTAACGCTGGTAGTTGTGGACAATTTCGCCAAATACCCCCTGGTGGAGGCGCTGCCATCCACAGCCTTCACGTTTGTAGGGCCAGCATTAGATAAAATATTCCACATGTTCGGGCGCCCCTCGGAACTGAAAAGCGACAATGGGCCACCGTTCCAAGGCCACAAATTTTGAGAATTCCTAGCACTTCAAGGCATACGACACAGGCGGATCACCCCGCAGTGGCCCCAAGCCAACGGCGAGGTCGAACGCTTTATGCGGACACTAAATAAATTCTTACGAATAGCAGGCGCCGAACATCTAGACCCGGAGCGGGAGATTCAACGCTTCCTAGGGGAGTATCGAAGCACACCACATTGCTCCACCAAACAAGCCCCCTGGGCTCTTATGCTGAAAGGGACACGCCGTGATGGTCTACCCACAGTCCCAGGGTGGGCCCCTCCACCGTTTGAGGAAGAGCAAGCACTGCAATGACGAGCGCGCCGGAACCAGCAAGTGAGCCGAGCCAGAGGGAGTCGGGAGCGCGCCCTCGGGCCGGGGGACAATGTCCTCATAAAGAACTGAAGACCCGGGGGGAAGTTCAAGCCACGGTACGAGCCCGGGAGCTGGACGGTGGAACGCCGCCTTGGGACCATGGTTACAGCCCGAAGGGGGAACGAGTCAGCCACATGCAACATCTCGTGGTTCAAACGGATCCCCGCGGCCACAGAACACCGACAAGAGACCGTAGGGGAGGATGACGAGGACACCGGGGTCCCCGAAAGAGAACCTTCGTCACCTCCGAACCGGCCAGAGTTGACAGCAGGCCCGGACGAGCCCAACTCTGAAGCGGACAGGGCGGAACGCGACTGCCCGTCAAACACCAACACCCGAGCGACGGCCAGATATGGGCTGAGAGGGAATCCTCCACCGAGCAGCCGCCTCAAAGACTTTGCCTGCCAAGTAAGTGACTGAGTGGGGAGTTCGAGTCCGAGTTTCATCATCCAAGTTGGAGAGGGATGTTGCAGCTAGCGTCCGACGCTAGAGCGCGCAGGTTGAGAGCGTTATGCGTACGCCGCGACGGTGGCGTACGCGTCTGTATAAATAAAGGGGGGCGTGCCCCGTTGGGCATTCGCGCCGAGACACAGTACCTGTGTGTGGTCCCATTCATTTGCTGCACTGCCGCTGCTAGGCCCGCGCACCTGACCCTGCAACAAAAGGCTCTCTGTATGTGGATAATAGTCGTTTACTTGTACATTCATTTATTGTCCATTGGGGATCTATGCAATCCGTGTTCTACGGAAAGAAAGAAGAAAAAAACAGGCTGTAGTTTGAATACCTCCTTTAACTAACAACGGAGTACTATCCGTAGTGCAACTTCCATCGCAGTATTCTCTTATTTATTAACGATCTGCTTGTGACATTAATCCTAACGTGCCCAGTTACATTGACGGACATAATCATGCCGCTCCCCCCTTTATCCCACAAGCTCCACATTCCTCAAACAGAGACTTTCACTGGGAATGCCCGTATCTTAACGCGGTCCTAATGTTTCTAGGGTACTCACCCGCTGCGGAGCTCCGCCTTATCCGACCATTCCTGCTTTTCATCGATGGGAAAAATATGCATCTAGTACTAACTGGCGTCTTTTATATCCCATGTTATGTAGCGCTGCCGACCAAAAGCGTGCCCAAACACTAGATAGCAGTTAGTCTGGGACCGGAAGGAACGTCACTACTGATGCTCTCTATACGAATATGGACTCCTTACTCGTATCATCCCTAGCGCCATATTGGACTGGTGTCTCATATCCTATTCGACATAGCTAAAATGGTATATTAACAGTCACTAAAAGATGTCTAAATAGACTATGTCTCAAAGATCGCGCCGGATGGTATATTCTACATACATATTAGTTTCTGATTTATGGCAAAGTAGCACTTCGATACAAAATAAACAAGGTATACAATAATACTCATGATGGCATTTCTAAGCTATTAATGACAAATCCACCTTTGCCACCTTTGCCACAGGAGAGGGGTGTCACTGTGATAGGAAACATGATAAGGCAGCTCCACTGTGTCCCTCTACTGCAGCTTGAAGTAACTTCAACCATTCTCCCATGTTAACCTATTGCAGTGGTTCCCAAACTTTTTTGACCCGTGGCTCCCTTGTCCTAATTGGCAGTTGGCCGTGGCTCCCCAACATTTTTTTACGGGTGGGCGGGTGGGGGGGATGTAAGCCCGACCTCGGGAGTACTTCCTGTTGTCTTCCTTAAATTAATTGGGATACAAAATACGAAGATAACAGCTGTTTAATAAAACTTTGTTAAGTGTGAAACGATACAAGATTAATAGCCATATGTTTCCATGCAACTTTTATTAACCACACAACAATAGTTCACAAATTTCTATATAATAAAATATCTTTTCAATGGACAGGTAAAACAGAGTCCGAAATTTACCTTACAAATCCTAGTGAGATGGATGTGCTTGTTTTTCCTTACATAATTCCTGAAATCTTGGAGTTATTTTTGAGATTGCAACACGCATTTCTTTTTCAAGGTGAATTTTTGCCCTATATTTAGACTTTATCACTGCAACTGCTGAAAAGCCTGCTTCACAAAGGTACGAAGTAGCAAAAGGGATCAAAACATGCAGGGCTCTCTTGCTAATCATTTGGTATTCATCTCCAGCTTGGCACCAGAACTCAAGCAGTGACTGAGACTGGAACCTTACTTTCAATGTTGAGTCACTTGAAACATCAATAAGCTGTTCTGCTTCCTCATTGTTGAAATGCTGAGGTATCTCAGCGTTGAAGGGGTCTCTCACCCATTTTATTGGCTCCACTTCATCCTCTGGAAAATATTTATCAAGGTAAAAACGCAGTTGAGACAAATACAGAACAAAAACTGTCCTCAGTTCCTCCTTTAACGCCATCTCATTCTCCTGCAGGAACTGGTCCAATGAAGGAAAACATTTATAGTCACCTTTGCTTAGACTGCTTTTCCAAAGGATCACTTTCTTCTTAAAGCCTGAAACTTTGTCTGACAATTGCAAGATGTTAGTATTATTGCCTTGCAAGGACTTGTTCAGTGCATTCAGTTTTTCAAATAGATCAGAAAGAAAAGCCATGTGTATTAGAAAGTCTGCATCAATAAACTTGTCAGCAAAACAATGTTCATCACCATGTAGATATGAGTATATTTCATTCCTCAGTTCATACACCCTAAGCAGGGAGTTACCTAGAGACAGCCACCGAGAACTGCTATAGAACAAGAGACATGAGTGTTCCGCACCCATGTCCTCACACAGTTTAGCAAAAAATCTTGCTTTCAATGGTCTTGTTTTAATATAATTTACCACTTTGATGACAATTTTCAGAATACCATGCAGTTCTTCACTGAGGTTTCCTGCTGCCAGTGCTTCTCTGTGAATTATGCAGTGTGTCCAAACAGCATTAGGAGCTTTAGATCGTATGCGAGCTTGAAGTCCTTGGTAGCATCCTGCCATTGTACGGCCCCCATCTGTACAGTTATATAGTGCCACCTATACCAGTGTAAGGTGTCAGGGCACTTATCACACACACATTACACAGAGACAATCAATCATATGTGTGTAAATTAGTGTATAGGAAATGTTTCATAAGCCAGAGGACTACAAGGTAAGTCACATGTCATCCATACTGGTGGCAGACAGTAAGGTGCCGATTACGATCCGGCAAAAAAATTCCCCGTACGACTCGTATCCGGTCTTTTTACCGTACGAATCGTACAAGTGCCGTACAAACTGCCAATTACGATTCGCATGGTAAAAAGTCCATACGAATCGCATTGGGAATTATTCCCCACACGTCCTCGGGTCGGAAAATGTGTCCGACACGTCCTCGGACGATTTACCGTACAAATGTGAAAAGCGAAGTCCGACCGCGGAATCACGATCCATCCCGTGCGTCCGATGTTACAACCGTATGGAAAAAACACCGTCCGCACCGAACTCCCATAGCAACCATGGAGACATGTGCCCGCATACGCGCCGACCCCCCCAGCCCCCGTATGTACGCGCCGACCCCCCCCCCAGCCCGCGTATGTACGCGCCGACCCCCCCCCCAGCCCCCGTACTGGGGGCTGGGGGGGGTCGGGGGGTTCGACACATACAGGGGTGTACATACACGGGGGGTTCGACACGTACAGGGGTGTACATACACGGGGGTTCGACACGTACAGGGGTGTACATACACGGGTGGGGGTACGACTCGAACGTACAGGGGTGTACATACACGGGGGGGTTCGGCACGTACAGGGGTGTACATACACGGGGGTTCGACACGTACAGGGGTGTACATACACGGGGGGTTCGACACGTACAGGGGTGTACATACACGGGTGGGGGTACGACTCGAACGTACAGGGGTGTACATACACGGGGGGTTCGACACGTACAGGGGTGTACATACACGGGGGTTCGACACGCACAGGGGTGTACATACACGGGGGGTACGACTCGAACGTACGGGGGCTGGGGGGGTCAGCGTGTACATACGGGGGCTGGGGGGGGTCGGCGCATACATACGGGGGCTGGGGGGGTCGGCGCGTACATACGGGGGCTGGGGGGGGGTACGGTGCGTACCGGGCCACCTACTCTGGTCCTTTCGCGCCGTACTTCGCTTTTCCGGCACTTTTTGGGTGCCGTGAAAATATTGCCGTCCGGACTGCTGTCGGTTCGATTCATAATTCCTGGGTCGTGAAACGCTGCCTGAAAGCATCCCGACGTCATGTCGCAGCATTCCTGGATCACATTCGTATGTATATTTTCATCGGTCGGTGTTTTTTACGATTCGTACGGAAATGGTGTTTCTGTGCGAATCATAATTCCATGTTTGTAAAGTTTTACGACCGGGTACGAGTCGGACGGAGAAAACGCTCCGACCGACGGTTTGTACCCGGTTTTTACCGGATCGTAATCGGCACCTAAGTGTGCTTAGTCTGGAGAGGCACAGACTCAGAATTTAAAGGGTTGTGGGGGTTCCATTTAATAATTAGGAGTGTTTGTTACTGAAATGAACCCTTTTTGAAACAGATTATAATGAAAGATGGAGGAAAACATTGTAGTGCTCTAATAATCCATACTGTTTGCATGCAGCTCTTGAATGACAGTTATTAGCTCATGTTAGGATTTTAACATTCTACACTACTTTTAACCAAAAGATCTGACAAAGGCACTGACCTATTTAAACTAGCTTCACTGTGTGATGTGCATGGTACACATGCTTTGCAGCAGGCACATTAACACTCTGGGGTACCATAAATGAGTTAAAACTTCCTCCAGAAAAAACTCCTCTCTCTACGAAGAACATTAATCACCGGAGTCTTCTCGATATTTTTTTTGTTGTATGAAAATTGCCGGAGGCCAGCAATACAGCACCGGGTGATTTTTAAATTATAAAATTTATAAAATCCTTCCAAACACGGCGCCCCCTCGAAGAGTCAGCATTTGATGCAGTCAGCTTGACTGGTCCTACACGTCGTAATAGGCAGAATGCTTGAATTAATTTCAACCTCTGGCATTGTTTTTTTCTCACTCTTTCACTATAGACGAGGACAGTCCTGTATAAAGATTAGACTTCTTCCTACTTCAGTAGGAACAGCCACGCTTAAACTGCTGGCCACATTGCCTCTGAACAGGAGTAAAAGTAAAGCTCTTAGATGTCATTTTAAAAACAGAAGAATTCAGATTCATCTCTGCATCTGCACTAGGCTTGTGCCTACAATGCTGTTTGGTGGGGCGCAACAACGAAATATGAAATGCCACTTCCTGCCTGATCTACCTTAGCGTGACAATTCAGAAATACAACTACTAGTAACTAGAGTCGGTTACAGAACGGGTATTTTCGTTGTAATTAAAGTATTCGCTGGAGCGAAAAATATTAAATCAAGTTAGTATTTCTGTTAACAAGAAGAAACCGCCAAGAAGCAGCATATTTCTCCTCTATAAGCACAGTATGCGGTTTTGGCAGTTTCAACACTATAAATCGGTTCATGGTTGGAGCGCGCTTATTAAGCTGTTTCATTCAATATCGCCCGATTTATATATCAGCCGTAAAATACTCTCGTCTCACTAGTAACTGATACTGACTCTCCTAGCCTCCTACTCACATTGGGCGACTCACAAATTCAAGGTACCAGTAGAACGGGAACAACATGGTAGTTTTTCAATACATTTAATGTGCAGTTTATCCTTTGACTGAGAACCAAAATACATTCTGGAAAAAAAATGTCCTTCGAGCCGCTTTTTGTTTCTGGTGAGTCTTTCTAAATGTGGCCTTACTGCTTTTTCGAGTACGTTCCATGTAGTCAACGTAAAAAAATAAAATGGCAAAGTATTACAAACGTACTACGGTCCATGTCTACACAGCAATAAATGTGTGAGGCAATACAAGTGACTACCACTACTACCTCAAAGAACGTCTCAACTTTACTTCACTGTCTTACCTTGGGAACGGCAGAAGACGGCCGGCGGTAGAAAGCGGCAGGCGGCAGAAGACGCAGCAGTAACTCCCCTCTAACGCCAGAGCTGCGTACGTATGGCATGCGTATGCCAGTAATGGAGACTACCTCCGACGCCTGAGAATGCGCGTACGACGCGTATACGTACGTACGCACGTATCGCGACAGTACGCCTCTAGGAACAGACCATGTCCCCAGTTTTTGCAGGTGGGACATCTTTTGCCTTCAGCTCGCTTTTCGCTTAATTTTTCAACATTGTGGTCGCGGCGCCCCTGGCTCCTCATGACGGCGCACCGGGGTGCCGCGGCGCACAGTTTGGGAACCGCTGACCTATTGGAAGAGCAACCCTCACAGGTAGTGAAAAAGCACATGGGTATTCTTCACTACCTTGGCAGGGAACACATATGTGTGCCTGCCCTGCCTTTCACCTACCACTTGCTTCACCCTTCAAGACTTACCTTAGGTGTGCTCTAGTGGAAGTGGAAGTCCGCTCAGTGGCAGCCAGAGGTTTTGTAAGGCCAACCTCAGCATCAGTGCAAGTGCGCACACACAGGCCTGCAATTGCAGGCTTGATACATGTTTAAAGATTTCAGGTAAGCATCCCTTCCTAACAATTATAGGAAGGGAATGCACACTTTCACACTGCATTTACAGTGGGAAGTGCCCAGAGCCCTAAGGTCAATAACAATAAATCAGCAAAACCCCGGTGTTGTCCCATGGGAAGAGCTGACCTCCTAGGTAGGAAAAACCCACATGGGGGTTCTTCACTATCTGGGCATGGAGCACCATAAGGCTACTCCCTGCTGTAAGCTAAAACTGTAGTTTAAAAGTCATTTAGCAATTCCCCCATGTTGACCCATGGCAAAGCAGCCCGGCTGGGTAGGGACAACCTGCATAGGGATTATTCACTAACTGGGAAGGGAACACACATGTATACCTGCCCTGCCTTTCCCCTACCACTTGCCCCACTCCTCAGAGCATACCATAGGGATGTCCTAGTGCTAGTGAACAGCCCACTCAGCTTTGCCTAATGCTTCTGAAATGCCAACCCAAGCATATGCGCAACTGCACCCCCACAGTCCTGCAATTGCAGGCTTGATACATGTTGGAAAGGCTATTCTGGTGGGTGTCACAATCAATGCTGCATACCACTAGTAGCCAGTGCAGTACCTGCCCTGGATTTGTGGTGTACCTTTATAAAGGGCACTCACAGGTACAACACCTAAACCAATCAAGTAAGCACCACTTCCTCCATGTGTAGGAAGGGAGTACACGCTTTTACACTGCTTCACAGTGGGAAAGTGGCCTGAGTCGTAAGACCATAAAAAGAGAATCAACAAAAACCAGGAGGAAAAAAAACAAAACGTTTAAGGGAAATCCTATAAGAAGGGCCATGTTCAACCCAAACCTTGCAGTTATGCAAACTACAGGGTCTGAGACTGCAAATGTGTTCATACACAGACCTACAATGAGGCACTTTAGTATTATAAATGTGAGCAATGTCTCTTTTCATCATATTCATGTGATAAAATCTGAATGCACTTCTCAGTCAGGCACCTTCGACACATTGGGCCTGATTCACTCCAATCGTTTTGTATCCACAAAGGGATTTATGATTAGTATCTTTACAAGTGCAGAGTCTCCGCACATAAAAAGATAGGTCTCCAAAAATGATGTAAAAATTCGACTTGTAAATCCCTTTCTGAATAGCAAACAATCATAAACTTACTCAAAAGTGTAAGTTTACCTTTGTGAATCAGGCCCAAAATCTTTTTCTGTGTGGAGACTCCGCACTCGTAAAGATACTACTCGTAAATACCTTTGTGAATACCAAGCAATCATAAACTTACTCAGAAGTGTAAGTTCACCTGGGTGAATCAGGCCCAATGATTCCACCTTATTTAAATGTCCTGCTTCTACTGCCTCTTTAGAGGCGACCGATTTTGCACATCCCTACTTTGCACTTACGCTTTGAATGATTTTCCTTTTAGCCTGCATGCAGTCAAGTATATGCTACAGTTGTGAAAATCTCTGAAAACACACACTTTTCAATTTGTCTTTCCCTGTTTCAATTGAAATAGAGAGAATACTTGGTTCCTCCTTTAAGAGTTTGAAACAACATTCTGAAGTCTAAATAACCTGACTGTGAACACAAATAATGTACAGAATTATGATGGCAAATACGTTGTAATATGTCATCAGCTGGGTCACCTAGATAAAACAGAGGTATGCGTGAGGTATATTAGCCTAACAAAATAAAAATAATGATTAAATCAATATGAAAATCATACAAATTTTATTTAGGTGGGTAACATGCATAAGATTTCATAGAGAACTGTTATTTGTAGCAAAAGGAATTAAAAATATATATTAGCAAAACATTATAATAATTGATCTACCAGTCAACATTTGCTTGTTGCCAGGGATCAGTGGTATATGTATTCCTGGAAAAAGTAATGTGCTATAAATAAATACATATTATTAAAAAAAACATTGAGTCTCAGATCACCTGCTAATTAACATTAACGAGATGAATTGCAATATCTCTACAACATCTCTACAAAGGAAGCATACATCGTATTTGCCCTACAGAGAATTACTTGAGTGATTTTGCAAAATGTCTAAATTGTCGCTATTATTACATGAAGATACCTGCTTAGTCTCTCATAAATTGTTCCATGTTCTTCATCAATCATGCATGTCAGTTCACAGCATCTATTGCTGACTTCAAACTATCAATTAGAATTTGCTATTCTACAGATATGAGGAATTATGTATATTATTTGTCACTCAAGGGATTCTATATTCTCTCTTAATTAGCGGCATAACTAGGAACAAAGGTATAAATATGTAAGAGGCTGCAATCTATGTAAAATGGCAATTTATACTGAATGATGGATTTCAATTCCAAGGCTTCGGTATGGGCCGAAAATGGCATTAAGAAGATTAAGTTGATAAGGAGCCTGACTGATTGGGATTGTACTGACATATGTTACTCCAAGGAACATTAATCACATTAATGGCAATATTTTCATGAAGCGGTATTATGAGCAAAGGCCATGGACTGTTCGTGAAATATATTTTGATATATATATGAATATATATCAAATGCAAAGCAGGTAACTGTATAATATGCACCATTGTGCCCATCGAGGAGTTTTGGTGACATTTATAAATGTCACCTTAACCCCTTGATGGCAACATAGGCCCACAATACATGTTACTGAATACGTACTTTTGTATTACATGATTTATTAACGGTTTTAGTACTCATTAGAAAGTCTTGTGGCATTTGGGTGTCAAAGATTCTTCTGTGTGTTTTTGTTTGGGATAATCTTTTAATGTTTAAAATGTGTTTATACAGCAATGTGTTTTATTATAACTAAAATGTTAAATGCAAAGTGCATTGTATGGAAATTAAAGCCACTATTCTAAAATGTGATTTTCATTAGGAGAGCAATGGCACTAGCACAGGTTATGCAAAAAACATAAGAGAGAGCTAGGACTGGTGGACGCCCGTCCTTGTCCCTTATTAAGATATCTAAACAACTAAGACGGCCTCGTTATATGGTTATCTATCAGAGTGGTGTCTGGAACCTCGCAGGTTTGTTTAGAAAACTCTCACACACCAACCTGGTTGGTGTCATGCTTCATCATCGGGTCCCAGCTGAGTAGCAGAGTGCTACTCAGCTGTGCTGTAACACCTGATTACAGTGGAGCGGGTTCGAGCTGTCAGTGAGTGTGATGAAGTGAGTGTAAATTTAAAAATACTTCTAGGTTCTACCTATTTATTACTTTTATTCCTGGTGATCCAGGGTATGTTAAAACAAGAGAGTGGATAATGTGTTAAGCACAGTACTTGTATCTTAATATTACCCTTTGATGGTCGACATGTTTCAGCCCACTTGAAAGATTGTTGGGGCTTTCTTCAGGACCTCTCAAATAAAGTGCTTAGGGAGTGCAGTGAAAAAACTGAGTGGTAAAAATAAAACCACATGTTCAAGCATTGTTAGTACTCGCGCTAAGGAGTACTGTATATGCTAGGAGGACTAACCGTATTTTGGGTCCTCTAATGGGCTAGTATACTAGTTTAATGACTGGCTCACACATCTGGTCCTGGGAGGGGGGAGCCTTTTAAGTCACATATTGGTGAGAAGGTCTCTCTCGCTGTATGACCTATTGCGGTGTCCTCAGGAGTAGGCTGGTGTGTGAAGATTTTCTAAACAAACCTGCGAGGTGCCAGACACCACTGTGACTAGCACAGGTTATACATTTATAAAGAAAGAACATAAAGGGCAATCTGGGGCAGTGTGGCCTTTTGATGACAGGGTTCTATATTTACAATGCTTATTTTCACACACTGGGTTGGATTCATTGTCAGATGCTCGTATCATGGTAGGCACTTCAAAGGTGAGTTTGTCAGGTGTGCTGGTTAATTTACTGAGAGAAGCACTAGAATATACCCAGTGGCAAGACCTTTTGTTGAATTGCATGATCAGAAAAGTGATTTCTTATAGGTTTGCGTATTGGACATAATTAAGCCCAATATCAGAGGAGCTAACAGAGTAAGAGAATAACATAGACCAGAGGCTAAATTCATTTTAGATTTTGATACCTGACTCCTAAAGGGTAAAGTCAGATGAAGAAATAGTAGTCCTTCTGGGCTCAATATACATAGCCTCCTGTAGAGGTAAATGGTACTAGTAACTGCTGGTCTTCTTTTTTAGCCGCTTTAGTTTTGAAGTTCTAAACCCTTGATGAGTTGTATTTGTTTTTATTTAGGAGCACAAGGGTGGCTTCACTTCATTTGATCATGGAAATTGTCTTTTACACCTAAGCATATTTTCAACTTATTTGTATATCATGGAGATGTTTAGATCAAATCACTGACAGAATATCTGACCCAAAAATATGGTGTGAATAGAATATCGTGTCAAAAATATTGAGGACCAAAATATTGAGAAGATAAGTGCAAATAGGTAAGTACAGCTTCACTATTCTTAACTCCACACCTACGTATATATATATATATATATCTATATATATATATATATAGATATATATATATATATATATATCACGCTCCTTGTCTCCACTTTCACCTCTGAGCGGAGCACTCGTGGGCGGGTGCAGTTTGCGGTAGTGGACACCGCTAATGTCAAAGCTCCAATTTCCCTTGTTTGTCAAGAAATAACGCACTCCAGGGGGGGATCGTCACAGTTATTATTTAATTAACGGTAACTGCAAGCAAAACAAACAAACGCGTTTCGGCGTCAGCCTTCTTCTGTGGCTGACGCCGAAACGTGTTTGTTTGTTTTGCTTGCAGTTACCGTTAATTAAATAATAACTGTGACGATCCCCCCCTGGAGTGCGTTATTTCTTGACAAACAAGGGAAATTGGAGCTTTGATATATATATATATATATATATATATATATATATATATATATATATATATCAACGCTCCAGTTTCAAAGAAACTTGCTGCACTCACGGGGTCCCTTTAAAATAACTTTATTTGCAAGGACGCGTTTCGGCTGTATGCCTTCTTCTGCTTGCTTCATAAATAAAACGTCACTGGCATGATTGTGCTTTTAAGTTCATACCTGGATCTTCATTGGTCCCTGCACAGTGACAGGAGAGGGGATTGGATGATCATGGGCCAATGGCAGTGCCCCATTTCAGATTTTACATATCATCCGCGTACTTCGGCGTTATTAATTATTTGGTTCTTAAGCTGTATGCCAATGTTCTTTTTCATATTGCGCCCCCAGATGAGCACCTCCGAAGCATACGAATCTCCATGTGAATAAACACACTCTTTTTCCTGTACTGGCCATTAACGCTGTGGTGACGGTTATCTTTCAGGATCCCTCGTCCGACCGCCAGGGTTCTCAGCACGTCACACAGGAGTCGGTAGATAGCCGTAACTCCAACAGTCTGTATGACTGTCGACTATATCGACGTTTCCTGCCAGGATTCCCTTCAGGTGGTGCAAGACACCATGTATATAATACTTTGCTCCATAGTCCACCTTAGGCGCAGCTGCACTCTTCACGACGGGTTGCAAGCATGCACGGAGGTGGGTCCATGCCAAATATCAACTCTCCAGTTTCAAAGAAACTTGCTGCACTCACGGGGTCCCTTTAAAATAACTTTATTTGCAAGGACGCGTTTCGGCTGTATGCCTTCTTCTGCTTGCTTCATAAATAAAACGTCACTGGCATGATTGTGCTTTTAAGTTCATACCTGGATCTTCATTGGTCCCTGCACAGTGACAGGAGAGGGGATTGGATGATCATGGGCCAATGGCAGTGCCCCATTTCAGATTTTACATATCATCCGCGTACTTTGGCGTTATTAATTATTTGGTTCTTAAGCTGTATGCCAATGTTCTTTTTCATATTGCGCCCCCAGATGGGCACCTCCGAAGCATATGAATCTCCATGTGAATAAACACACTCTTTTTCCTGTACTGACCATTAACCCTGTGGTGACGGTTATCTTGCGGGATCCCTCGTCCGACCGCCAGGGTTCTCAGCACGTCACGCAGGAGTCGGTAGATAGCCGTAACTCCACCAGTCTGTATGATTGTCGACTATGTCGACGTTTCCTGCCAGGATTCCCTTCAGGTGGTGCAAGACGCCATGTATATAATACTTTGCTCCATAGTCCACCTTAGGCGCAGCTGCACTCTTCACGACGGGTTGCAAGCATGCACGGAGGTGGGTCCATGCCAAATATCAACGCTCCAGTTTCAAAGAAACTTGCTGCACTCACGGGGTCCCTTTAAAATAACTTTATTTGCAAGGACGCGTTTCGGCTGTATGCCTTCTTCTGCTTGCTTCATAAATAAAACGTCACTGGCATGATTGTGCTTTTATGTTCATACCTGGATCTTCATTGGTCCCTGCACAGTGACAGGAGAGGGGATTGGATGATCATGGGCCAATGGCAGTGCCCCATTTCAGATTTTACATATCATCCGCGTACTTCGGCGTTATTAATTATTTGGTTCTTAAGCTGTATGCCAATGTTCTTTTTCATATTGCGCCCCCAGATGAGCACCTCCGAAGCATACGAATCTCCATGTGAATAAACACACTCTTTTTCCTGTACTGGCCATTAACGCTGTGGTGACGGTTATCTTGCAGGATCCCTCGTCCGACCGCCAGGGTTCTCAGCACGTCACACAGGAGTCGGTAGATAGCCGTAACTCCAACAGTCTGTATGACTTTCGACTATGTCGACGTTTCCTGCCAGGATTCCCTTCAGGTGGTGCAAGACGCCATGTATATAATACTTTGCTCCATAGTCCACCTTAGGCGCAGCTGCACTCTTCACGACGGGTTGCAAGCATGCACGGAGGTGGGTCCATGCCAAATATCAACGCTCCAGTTTCAAAGAAACTTGCTGCACTCACGGGGTCCCTTTAAAATAACTTTATTTGCAAGGACGCGTTTCGGCTGTATGCCTTCTTCTGCTTGCTTCATAAATAAAACGTCACTGGCATGATTGTGCTTTTAAGTTCATACCTGGATCTTCATTGGTCCCTGCACAGTGACAGGAGAGGGGATTGGATGATCATGGGCCAATGGCAGTGCCCCATTTCAGATTTTACATATCATCCGCGTACTTTGGCGTTATTAATTATTTGGTTCTTAAGCTGTAAGCCAATGTTCTTTTTCATATTGCGCCCTCAGATGGGCACCTCCGAAGCATGTGAATCTCCATGTGAATAAACACACTCTTTTTCCTGTACTGGCCATTAACGCTGTGGTGACGGTTATCTTGCGGGATCCCTCGTCCGACCGCCAGGGTTCTCAGCACGTCACGCAAGAGTCGGTAGATAGCTGTAACTCCAACAGTGTGTATGATTGTCGACTATGTCGACGTTTCCTGCCAGGATTCCCTTCAGGTGGTGCAAGACGCCATGTATATAATACTTTGCTCCATAGTCCACCTTAGGCGCAGCTGCACTCTTCACGACGGGTTGCAAGCATGCACGGAGGTGGGTCCATGCCAAATATCAACGCTCCAGTTTCAAAGAAACTTGCTGCACTCAAGGGGTCCCTTTAAATAACTTTATTTGCAAGGACGCGTTTCGGCTGTATGCCTTCTTCTGCTTGCTTCATAAATAAAACGTCACTGGCATGATTGTGCTTTTAAGTTCATACCTGGATCTTCATTGGTCCCTGCACAGTGACAGGAGAGGGGATTGGATGATCATGGGCCAATGGCAGTGCCCCATTTCAGATTTTACATATCATCCGCGTACTTCGGCGTTATTAATTATTTGGTTCTTAAGCTGTATGCCAATGTTCTTTTTCATATTGCGCCCCCAGATGGGCGTTATTATACATGGCGCCTTGCACCACCTGAAGGGAATCCTGGCAGGAAACGTCGACATAGTCGACAGTCATACAGACTGTTGGAGTTACGGCTATCTACCGACTCCTGCGTGACGTGCTGAGAACCCTGGCGGTCGGACGAGGGATCCCGCAAGATATCCGTCACCACAGCGTTAATGGCCAGTAAAGGAAAAAGAGTGTGTTTATTCACATGGAGATTCGTATGCTTCGGAGGTGCCCATCTGGGGGCGCAATATGAAAAAGAACATTGGCATACAGCTCCGTGCATGCTTGCAACCCGTCGTGAAGAGTGCAGCTGCGCCTAAGGTGGACTATGGAGCAAAGTATATATATATATATATATATATCATCTACTGGCGGTTGCCAGTAGATAGTTATAGTTAGGACCGAGTTCCCATAGGAAATCTGAAAATTCTATTTTGAATAACTTTGGCACCGGTTGACGTATGTTCGTGAAATTTTCAAAACTAATGGGGCGCTCCGCTCAGCTCCTACCCTGAAAGTCTCGGGGTGATTCGTCAAGTGGGGGCTGAGAAAATAGGGGGGTCCCAAAACGCGTTTTCCCCATGCATTTTCCCATAGGACCTTTAGTCGAAGGTACAGCCCGAACTGCTGAACAGAATTACTTGAAATTTGGCAAAGAGGTAGTCCTCAGGTCAGGCATGTGCCTTTTGCATATATGGTGTAAATCCGTTCAGTAGTTCCTGAGAAAATCATATACATATCTGGGCGGAGCCTAACCACACATCTCATTGTGAGATCTGATTGGCTGTCAGCACTTCATCCAAGAAGTGTTGGCAGCCAACTTGGGACCAATATACATGATAGCACCTCATTAAAAAGCATTGCAGTTAATAGAAGGTTTTAAGACTTTAGTTACATTATAAATCATTTGTTGATGGTACCATACTCATTTTAGGAATTGTGGTATGTTCTAAGGTGATTTTACCATGTGAAAAAGCCTTCTGCTGGGATATCATGAATCATCTTTGAGAGAAAACTATTTTCACATGCTTTTCCCACAGAGGTTTGGAAGGTGATCTATAAGCTAAACTGAGAGCATATTTTTGTAAATTCACATTATCTTTCTCAGTCATGTGAGAATGAAGTCTGACATTCTCAGAGACTGTCAGTTGATTCCTTTGTGTTCTACTGCAGCTTCCCAGAGTGTTCCAAAGAACAGCTAGAGCGCTAACAGTCTTACTTATGACAAAGGTATGGCACACCTGAAGCCATCTTGATTGGAATAAAGTGGCAACATTTAAAACATTTAATTTAAAAAGGAACGAAATGAGAGGGTTCATTTTGCCATAGAATGTATGATTAGTGCTGCAGAAAGAAAAATTAGGGCACATTTTGAGTGACTTCTCAAATCCTCTTCTATTTCATTAAAGAATTCTGACATGCAGACTGAAACATGCACTTTCAATACCAGTAGCAGACTTCCCTGGTGAGCAGTAGCTTTACTACAGTGATCTAATGAGAAACTAGAGTGCTAACATTCTGAATTTATGGCAAATGTGTGACACATATGAATGCCTTCTTCATTGAATGAAAGTAAAAAACAGACAGTATGCCTACTGAGGAGACTGCAGTAAATGAGGAAATTAGGAAACTTCATAACAAGTCTCCCAAGATGGCCACCAGAGACAAAAGTGCCCAAATGTAGCACAAGTATCACCGAGATGTAGCCCAAGTATAGCCCAATGACAGAAATCCCAGAGTGTTTTAAAGAACAACTAGAGCGCTAACAGTCTTACTTATGACAAAGGTATGGCACACCTGAAGCCATCTTCATTGGAATAAAGTGGTACATTTAAAACATTTAATTTGCAAAGGAACAAAATGAGGAGGTTCATTTTGCCATTGAAATTAGGATTAGTGCTGCAGAAAGAAAACTTAGGGCACATTTTGACTTCTCAAATCCTCTTCTATTTCATTAAAAAGTTCTGACATGCAGACTGAAACATGCACTTTGAATACCAGCAGCAGACTTCCCTGGTGAGCAGTAGCTTTGCTACAGTGATCTAATGAGGAACTAGAATGCTACCATTCAGAATTTATGGCAAATGTGTCACATCTGAATGCCTTCTTGATGGAACCAAAGTAATCAAGCATTGAAAATGCAATAGGTCTCGCCCTCGTTTAGGTTAAAGCAATTCTGTTTGTAATTAGGTGGCTTTTTAGCTTTGCTTTTATTAGTGTTTTTCAAAATTTCATGTACATAACATGCATATATGTATATGTATGCATGCATTTATATTTGTATTTATATAGATATGCAGATTATATATATGTTTATATATGTATGTATATATATATATTCACTGAAAAAACCATAGGTTTCAGGGGTGTTATAGTTAGCTGGACTTTTCACTTGTACAAAACCGTTGAAATTCCCCCGTTATAGTTAGTTCAGCTAACTATAACTCGCGCGCCCGCAATGCACTGCTGATGACGTCACATATTACATCACTCATGACATGGTCAGTGACATCACTCATGACATCACTGATGACATCTCAAATGACATCACTGATGACATCATCCAGTGAATGTGTGTTTTTCTGAAAATTAAATATGTTTTATATATGTATATCTCAAGGTCGATGGAAGAATAAATGGGTATATAAGTGTCTAAATGGATGATTTGTTTTTGAAAAATTGATTGTGTAACTGACTGATTAAGTGTATCATAGTGAATACATGGCTTAGTGAGTAATGTTTAAATATGTAAATATCTGTATCAGTCTCTCACTTTGTGTATAAGTGGCTGCATGGGTTGGTGAGTAGCTACATGGGTGTCTATATAGGTTATTAGTTGTTTTTTTGAGTATCAGTCTGAGTGTCTGCATGGTTCAGTGGGGGGTATTACGTAGTGCGTAGGTGCATGAATGAGGGACTCACTGTTTGTATGTGTTGAACACAGCATGTGTGCAGGACTGTATGGGTGGATGAGTGTGTGTATGGGTGTGTTAGTGAGTGAATGACTGTCTCAATAGTGTCTTTATGAGTAACTACATATGTTTTAAACTAGTATATGTGACTATTGGTGTATATATGTGAGTATATGTGAGAGTGAGAGATTGAAAGAGTTCCTGTATGAATAAGTATGTGTTTCTATAAGTGATTGTTTAAAAGACTAAGTATGTGTAAGTTTCCGTAGAATTAAGTGTGGTGGTGTGTGTATAACGGTATATGCAAGTAAATGTATGTTTGATTCTTTATTAGCATGAGTGACTATGTGTGTGAGTAACTCTATATTATGAGTGGCATTGTGTAACAGGATGTATAGTTGTATGAGTACATATGATGAGTGAGTACATGTATGAGTGACTGTATAGGACTGTTGGTGAATGAGTGGATGTGTATGTGGATCTTAGAATTACTGAAGAGGTTGTTGTAACTGGTATTGGTATGTCCATTGTTTTGAAAATTTTAGTCTCTATTTTTGAATGTGTGTATCAAAGGTTATATTAGAGCAGGGGTCTTCAAACTGTGGGGCGGTACCCCCAGGGGGGCCGTGGAGTGATGCAAAGGGGGTCGCGCCTTCCCAGTCACACTTCTGCCCGGCCCAAAGGCTTCAGCCCCCCCCCCACACTTCCCCCGTCCTGTGTCTCAGCCCGCTGCTGCAGTGAAACTTGAGCTGCTGAGGGCTCAACTGGGCAGTGTCTGGATTCCTATCTCCGGCACCCCCGTGTTTTTTCACAGGTCTTTAAAGACCATTTGCATTTTAACATGCCTTTGTAAACTGGTTACAGAGGCTTTGGTTTTTTTGCTGGTTCCAGTACCCCCTGGGTCCCCACTGTGCCTATTCCTTACATTTGGATTCTACATTCGCTGCTGTAGTGTGAGAATGCATTTCATGGAAAGGAATACAAAGTTGGCTTCCTGGGGGCGCGTGTGTGAAAGTTTATTGTGCTTTTGAAGCACCTGCTGCAGCGTTTCTTTCCCCGGCAATTACCAAGCCTCACATAAATGTCAAGACAACTGTGTGATTAATTATCTTCCTGGAGAGAGATCAGTGTTTTGTATAGTTGAGGTTTTGACTTCGGTGAAGTTAGTGCAGAGGGTTAATATGCCTGCTGCAAAGAACGTGTACCAAGTGATTACAGAGTGCGTATGATGTGAAGAGATCAGCAAGTTACTGCTTTCAAAAGAGACATCCTTTTGTTACTTGCAATTTATAACTTAAAGTCCTGATATAGAATAGTGAGCTATTAACTTTCATCCTAGAACAGCATGCACACTACAAAGAATACCTTATTAGACCATTGATTAATGTTGCAAAAAGGGTTAATTTGGCTAGAAATCAATTCTTATTATTAAAGGAAACTCCCAACTATGCTGTTTCTTTTTCGACTCTGCGTTTGTGCTTCTCCACACCAAGCACTCTTGAACTATACTGCCTACCAGTATGGATGACATGTGACTCCTATACTTTTAGTCCTTTGGCTTATGTAACATTTCCTATACACTGATTTACACACTTATGATTGTCTCTGTGTAATGTGTGTGTGATGCAAAGTGCTCGGACACCCTACACTGGTATGAGTGGCACTATATAACTAATTCAATGCATCTGAGAGTGTGGGGTTATGGAGACTTGGTCACTGTTAAAGGGTGCTAGTGAGAGAATCCGTGGTGGGGGTGGTCATTGGGGGGGCACCAACAAACATTGTCGCACAGGGCACCACCAGCACTAAAGCCGGCCCTGGGAAGTATGCACAGATAAGCGCTGAAAATACCGCTTTAGGTGACTGCTTTTTTTTGTACCGACAGGGCCATCAAAATAATCTGCTGGTAACCCTAACCATAGGACTGGAAGTTTGTTGCAGGATCAGCACATTATTTATTTCCTTCACCCTCGATCCCCGATTAATGCCGCAATAGTTTAACTTAGATCTTAAAGTCTACGCCCCGTCAATAACATGCTGAGTTACTTCATGGGTCTGGGAATGCACCCTGCATTCAGACAACTCATTCCTCATTCTCGCCCTTTATTGTCACGCTCACCTTGCACACAGTGATCACAATGCACTCACACTGATCACCATGCACTTGCACCATTCACCCGCTCACCTTGCACTCACAGTGATCACTCTGCACTCAAAATGCACTTGTCCTGCTCACACTATACCTCAACCTGCAGTCACACGAGTACACTACTCATCCTGCACTCATGTGACACTTCACTCACCTGTCCCCGTCACTACTCAATATGCAACTCACTCAAACAAGCCCATCAGTAATCATACATTCATTCATACCATTCTGAACTTGCATCCGCACCCAAAATGAGAGAGGACAGCAAGGGAGTGAGAGAATTTGATTGAAGAGGTCAGGGATGAGGAGAAATGTGAATTGCCGAAGAGAAGTGTGGACACGCAAGAAGTGAGTGTGATCCAAAGGTGAGGGCTTCTGTTAGAACAAAGGGGAGATGTGAAAGAGGAATGGGGGGACTGGAGAGGTGTAAGATACAAATAGACAAAAATTTGAATGAAGAGACTAGGTGAATGAGAAGTGCTGAGGGGCACGGGAGGTGACAGGGCCAGAGAGGCCATGAGATAAATGTGAGAGACTGTTAGAGATGAGGGCAGTGAAAGGACAGAATGGCAAGAGGTGATTAAAGGTGAAGTGAGAGGTTGAATGGGGAGAGTTCAGAAGTTGTAAAAAGGGGTGAAAGAAAATGACCTGCAAAGTGAGAGAGAGATCAGGGGTTAGGAGAGGAGAGAGGGATGGAAGGGAGGGGGTGAGAGGAAAGCTGCATGGGTAAACGGCTTAACTCTACACAAAACCGCCAGGGTTTTAAGGGACCCCTGCTTCTTCCGGTCAGGGCCAGGTGAGCTTCTAATGTGGCAGCACGTATTGCTGCAGAGTGGAAGGCCCTTCACAAAGGTTGACTTGAAATCTTTCTGATGATAATTGCTGTATTTTGGTTATAAATGGGTACTGATTGGGTGAAATCTTTCCTCAGCGTTACTTTGTGTAACAAATATCAAAATAATGAAGCAATGCTATCCCAAAATACGCGGCATCACATAACCTCATTTACATTTTCATCCCACGCAATTTAGTCAACCGGTTTAGACATTTTTGTCAGGAGGGGGTCCTTACGCCTCAAAATGTTGACAGGGGGGTCTCGGTATCCAAAAGTTTGAAGACCTCTGTATTAGGGTGAGAGGAGGTCTGCCACTCTATCACAAGGATGATGTCATCAGTGATGTCATTTGAGATGTCATCAGTGATGTCATGAGTGATGTCACTGACCATGTCATGAGTGATGTAATATGTGACGTCATCAGTAGTGCATTGCGGGCGCGCGAGTTATAGTTAGCTGAACTAACTATAACGGGGGAATTTCAACGGTTTTGTACAAGTGAAAAGTCCAGCTAACTATAACACCCCTGAAACCTATGGTTTTTTCAGTGAATTTCTGAGGTTTTTTAAATGCTAATTCCTAACTATAACGTGCCTGAAACCTATGGTTTTTTCTGTGAATTTCAAAGGTTTTTTAAACGCTAATTTCTAACTATGCCTACAGAGATAGGACATGTGAAGAAAGAAGAAAAAATGCACAGAAATAAACAAAAGAAGTGCAGAAAGAAGCAACAGAAGTCCTCAAATACGAAGATAAGTGCAGGAAGAAGGATAACGTGCAGAAAGAACAAAAAGAAGAGCAGAAAGAAGCCTCGTTGCAAAATCATCCTGTACCCTCAACTTTTTCAGACAGATACCTGTGGTAACTGAGTCTGACTAACCAGTCCTAGAGCCAGTGCTATGTTAAAAGACACTTAGAATACAGTGAAAACACCTACATACACTAGGGAACATTATGCATTGGGGTCCCCCTGTGATTAGCATGACCTCCTCTGTAAGCCCCTAGTATATAATAGGGCATGGGGATTAAAACTACCTCTTAAAACAGGCCACCGGGCGTTTTTGCACACGTTAACTCAGGCACCGTCCCCTCCCTTCACCACTGTGTAAACACGCCCTGTGTCCGTTTTTAGTTGGGAGATTAAGTTCATTTGAATCCTGAGGGTCCCTAGGGTCCAACTAACCCACTAGGTACCTCCAGTAAGTGCCACAGACCTGCGTTGCAGAGAGGTGTAAAAAGTGGCACGGCCTGGACCACCTCTCTGCAATGCAGCTCGGTGGCGCTTACTGGAAGCACTTGGTGGGCTAGTTAGCCCCCAGGGGCCCTCAGTATTGAAGGGAAATTATATCCCCAATTTAAAACGTGCCATAGTGCGTGTTTGCACACGTCACCTCAGGCCCCGTCCCCTCCCTTCACCACTGTGTAAACGTGCCCTGTGGCTGTTCTAAGTTGAGAGATTAAGTCCCCTTGAATCCTAAGGGTCCCTAGGGTCAAACTAGACCACTAGATACCTCCAGTAAGCGCCACAGAGCTGCGTTGCAGAGAGGTGTAAAAAGGGGCTTGCCCTGAGAACACCTGTCTGCAGCGCAGCTCCCTGGCGCATACTGGAGATGCCTGTTGGGGGCGCGTTTGCAGAGTGCTGCACGGAGGGGGCATGGCCTCCGGCACGATGCCAGTCTTTTATTTATTTTAATTTTTTAAGAAGGGGGGCTGTGTGGTTCCCCTTCTTATTCTAATTTATTGGCCCTGATGACCCCATCCCCCAGGGCCTGTCTCCTAATTATATTTTTTTGACCCCAATCCCCAGGGCCGGCCACTGTTTTTTATTATTTTAAAAAAATATATATTTATAGACACACCTAGGACATGCTGGACAAACTATACGTACCTATCACCATGACGATTTGCGTGATATTCATTAAAAGGCGACTATGCATGCAATGAATCCACGTGGAATGTATTTACACCACTAGTGAAGCTCTGACATGTCTGATGCCCTACCGTGCCTAATCCCGGTAGACACCCTTGTCGTTTAATTATACAAACATGGGTAGCTATTGACGGGCACATTTAATACACATGCACACCAAGCCATTCAAAGGGGATTCGACAAAAATTCGACCAAAACTATGCAAGAAACCCCCCTCACGGTTAATAAAACACACATCCACTGCCGGATGTGTAATACTTTTTATTTTACTCTCTGGAAAGGGGACGAACATCACTTGAGAGTCACAGCGTGCTCCTGACAGAGCCCAATACTGTGTTACACCCACCATTGCCTGCCGAGTGCCACACACCTCTGTGTTGTATTCCACTAGCTAGTGCATATGCTATGACACTCTCTAGCCCATGTGCACTGTAACACCAACCCGTGAATATGTCAAGCCACACTTGTCTTCGCACGGGTTTTATTGCCCCATCTAACCTGCCTTCCTCGATGCCTATGTTATAACGCACAGTGCTATGCCATACATATTACAATCTGGGATCCATATCTTTGTCACAGTGCATATGCAACGTTACACTCCCCAGCACATATTTTATATTACAACTTTAGAGACTAGTTAGGTTACACAACACTGCCCTGTGCATATTACACTCCAAGGCGCATATCGCATAGCACGCGCTAGTGCCTGTGCTATCTCGCGCTCTCCAATGAATCTGTCATTGCGCACAATGTATTGCATATTATATTTCACGCCCGGTTCATCTTATATCACACTTTTTGGTGCATAGTTTATACCATACACTATATCTAGTTTTCATTTTCAATCGTGCTCCCAGGACTATGTTCTATATAACACTGTGTTCACCTACCCTTTTCACGGGCATTACATTTTGCGATAGGGGGTGGAGGGTCAGGGGGAGTTTCTGCCAAGTGAGCCCGGAGTCACAGTCACAAACGTCCTCTTCTTCCTGAATAAAAGTGAGATTATGCTGCATACTTGTTCATATTTTAAGTAGTTCGCACAGACACAATGTTTTAAAAACAATAAAGTTCCTAATACCCGCCTTCTCTGAACAGTTAGCTTGCTGCCCCATCCCCCTCCTCCCTATCCTCTGTTGTGTGAATCCATGGACTAGCCTCCTCCCTCCTGCCATGCATGGTCTGATGTGCTGCCACTGCCCTCAATTTAGTATGATGTACCAGTCCACTCATCCTGCCCTCCATTGCCCAATTCTATGCCCCATCATTGACCTCCTGCTTAAACTCTGTGCTTAGCTTACTGCCCCTATTTTCCTTCCCCCTGCCCTCCGATGTATTTGTGCATGCCCCTGCTCCATCCTTTTTGCCCACCATGTCCCATGGACCTGCCACTCCTATCTACTCTGAGTGTTCTGTTGAGCTGCCACTCCCCTCCCACCTGCCTAGCATTGTCAGATGACTGTAACCTGTCCCTGCCACCTCCACCCTGCCTGTCCACATGCCATGCCCCTATCCTCTTCCTCCTGTCCTACATGGTCCATTGTACTGCCACACCCTTCTGCCCTCCCTGGTCTGTTGTGCTGCAACTGCTCCTCCTGCCTGCCCTGTGTGGTCTGTTGTGAGGCCCCTTCCCCTGAACTTTCTTGTCTGTGCACAGGTCCTGACCCTCCCTTCTATCCTCCATCGTCCTTTGTGCATGCCCCTGCACCCTCCTTCTTGCCCATCATAGCCATTGTGCTGCCACTAACCCTCCCACTTGCCATGCATGGTCTTCTGTGCTGCCATGGCCCCTCCCACCTTCCCTGTGTGGTCAGTTAGCTGCCCCTGACCCCCTCCCACCTTCCCTCCATGGTCTGTGTGGATGCCATCACAGTCTCACTGTTGCTCTTCATGGTGTGTCTTGCTTCTAGTGCCCATTCTGCCTGACCTCCGTGGCTATCTTGTTGCTCCTGCCCTGCCCCCTTGCCCCCAGCCCTTTGTTTACATGTGCAGACCCCTACTCCCTCCCTCCTGGCTTGTCTGTTCCATTGTAATGCCCCTGATCCGTCCCTCCTGCCCTTTATGGTCTGTTATGCTGCAGCTTTCTCTCCTGTCTGTCCATTATGGTCAGCTAGCTACCATTGCCTCTTGCCCCTCTGTTCTCTGTTGTCCATGTGCATGGTCCTGTCCCCTCCCTCTTGCTTTCTATGGATTGTTGTGCTGCACTCCCATCCTGCATGCCCTGTGTGGTGTATTGTGCTGCTGCAAACCCTGATGCCTGCCCTGCAGGGTCAGTTTGGTGCACCTCTCCATGTCCCTCCTGTCCTCTGTTATCCAAGTCCATGTCCCTATCCCATTTCCTTCCATGATCCAATGTACCATACTTGCGAACATTTTGAACTTGGTAAGAGGGAGATTTTGAAAACAAACTGGGGTACTGATTTTCCCCTTTGAGTTACATTGAAAAAGAGGAGATTGTAGACAGGAGACAGATCAAATAAAGCCCATTTGAGCTTAAAAACATTGGACGTTTCCTGGCTGAATCGGGTCTGTTGGCATGTATGGTTGTACTACCATTGCCTCTTCCTTCTGCCCACAATGGTCTATTACAGTGCTACAGCCTCTCTTGCAAGTCCTGTATTGTTGGTTTGTTGCCCCTGCCCCCCTTTCCACTGCCCTCCATAGTCTGTTGTGCTTCCACTGCCCTTCCTGCCTGCTCAGTGTGGTTAAATTGTTGCCTTTGCACCCTCCTACCTGCCTTCAATTTTCAGAGTCCGTGCCCCTGGCCTCTGCCTCTCAACAGTATCCTAATGAACAACTAGATTGCTAACATTCTATATTTATTACAAAAGTGTGGAACGCCTGACATCATCTTGATGTAATCAAAACTGTAATACCTAGAGCATATCCTTTAGAAATTACATATATGAGAGGGTCTTATTGGCATCAAAATTATGGTTCGTGCTCTAAAAGACTAAAATAAGGACATATTTTCTGAGTTTTCAAATAGCGACAAAGCACTTTTAAATTATTTGTTATCTTTATGTTTTTTTATCCAGTTGACCACTTGATGAAATGTTGCACTTAGGGGAGAGGATGTGGTGTTACTTCCAGAACTTCAGACTTTGCAACTGGGGAACCAGGTTGAAGTTTCTGCTTCAGCTCGACATTCTGTGATTCTGGTCAAATCACTTAGTCTCCCCATGTCTACAACCAAAATGAATTTGTTCTTGTGTGATGTAACCAATGCTCATGTAAAGCACTCCAATACCTGACAAGTCTGCACTATATAACACTGCAAAAACACAAAATAATAAGTGTTTTGCACATTTCTGTCATTGGGCTATATTTGGGCTACATCTGGGTGATTTTGGGCTACATTTGGGCTCTTTTGTCTCCGGTGGCCATCTTGGGAGATTTATTTGTTATGAAGTTTCCTAATTTCCTCATGTACTGCAGTCTCCTCAGTAGGAAATGCTTTCAGTTTTTTACTTTGATTCCATCATGAAGGTATTCAGATATGTCACACATTTGCCATAAATTCTGAATGTTAGCACTCTAGTTGCTCATTAGATCACTGTAGTAAAACTACTGTTCACCATGGAAGTCTGCTCCTGGTATTAAAAGTGCATATTTCAATCTGCATGTCAGAATTTTTTAATGAAATAGAAGAGTGTTTGAGAAGTCACTCAAAATGTGCCCTCATTTTTTTTCTTCAGCATTAATCATAATTTCTATGGCAAAATGAACCCCCTCATTGTGTTCCTTTTTAAATTAAATGTTTTAAGTGTTACCAGTTTATTCCAATCAAGATGGCTTCAGGTGTGCCATACTTTTGTCATAATGAAGACAGTAAGCGCTCTAGTTGTTTTTAAGAACATTCTGGGACATTCTGTCATTGGGCTATACTTGGGCTACATCTGGGTGATATATGGGCTACATTTGGGCTCTTTTGTCTCTGGTGGCCATCTTGGGAGACTTATTTGTTATGAAGTTCCTAATTTCCTCATTTACTGCAGTCTCCTCAGTAGGAAATACTTTCAGTTTTTTACTTTGATTCCATCAAGAAATCATTCAGATGTGTCACACATTTGCCATAAATTCAGAATGTTAGCACTCTTTTTGTTCATTAGATCACTGTAGTAAAGCTACTGCTCACCAGGGAAAACTGCTGCTGGTATTGAAAGTGCATGTTTCAGTCTGCATGTCAGAATTTTTTAATGAAATAGAAGAGGATTTGAGAAGTCACTCAAAATGTGCCCTAATTTTTCTTTCTGCAGCACTAATCATACTTTTTATGGAAAAATGAACCCCCTCATTTTGTTCCTTTTTAAATTAAATGTTTTAAGAGTTACCACTTTAATCCAAGCAAGATGGCTTCAGGTGTGCCATACGTTTATCATAAGAAGGACTGTTAGCGCTCTAGTAGTTCTTTGGAACACTCTGGGAAGCTGCAGTAGAACACAAAGGAATCAACTGACAGTCTCTGCCCTTGTTGGATGTACATGTTTTACTGAGAATGTCAGACTTCATTCTCACATGACTGAGAAAGATAATGTGAATTTACAGAAAATAAGCTCTCAGTTTAGCTTATAGATCACCTTCCAAACCTCTGTGGTAAAAGCATGAGAAAATATTTTTCTCTCAATCATGATATCCCAGCAGAAGGCTTTCTCACATGGTGAAATCACCTTAGAACATACCACAATTCCTAAAATGAGTATGGTACCATCAACAAATGATTTATAATGTAACTAAAGTCTTAAAACCTTCTATTAACTGCAATGCTTTTTAATGAGGTGCTATCATGTATATTGGTCCCAAGATGGCTGCCAACACTTCTTGGTGAAGTCTGACAGCCAATCAGATCTCAGGATGAGATGTGTGGTTAGGCTCCGCCCACATATATATATGCTTTTAAATGCTATTTTCTCAGGAAATACTGAACAGATTTACACCAGACCTGCAAAAGGCACTTCCTTGACCTTATGGCTACCTCTCTGCCAAATTTCAAGTAATTCTGTTCAGCCGTTCGGGCTGTAGCTGTGTCTAAAGGTCCTATGGAAAAATGCATGGGGAAAACGTGTTTTGGGACCCCCTTTTTTCTCGTCCCCTGCTTGACGAATCACCCCGAGATTTTCAGGGTAGGAGCTGAACGGAGCACCCCATTAGTTTTGAAACTTTCGCAAAGATTCGTCAACCGGCGCCAAAGTTATTCAAAATAGAATTTTGAGATTTCTTATGGAAACTACATTGTAACTATAACTATCTACTGGCGACCGCCAGTAGATAATATACACATACATATATATAAATGCATATGCATATATGTGCATATGTGTGCGTGTAGAGAGAGGTGTAGAGAGTGAGAAGTAGAGAGTAGTAGAGAGTGAGTAGTAGAGGGAGTAGTAGAGAGTGAGTAGTAGAGAGTAGTAGAGAGTGACTAGTAGAGAGTGAGTAGTAGAGAGTAGTAGAGAGTGAGTAGTGGAGACTGAGTAGCAGAGAGAGAGTAGTAGAGAATGTGTAGTAGAGAATGAGTAGTAGAGTGAGTAGTAGAGAGTAGTAGGCAGAGTAGTAGAGAGTGAGTAATAGAGAGTAGTAGAGAGTGAGTAGTATAGAGTAGTAGAGAGTAGTAGAGAGTGAGTAGTAGAGAGTGAGTAGTAGAGAGAGAGTAGTAGAGAGTGAGTAGTAGAGAGTGAGTAGTAGAGAGTAGTACAGAGTGAGTAGTAGAGAGTGATTAGTAGAGAGTAGTGGAGTAGTAGAGAGTGAGTAGTAGAGAGTAGTAGAGAGTGAGTATTAGAATCAGTAGTAGGGAGTAGTAGAGAGTGAGTAGTAGAGTGAGTAGTAGAGTGAGTAGTAGAGAGCAAGTAGTAGAGAGTGTGTAGTAGAGCGAGAGTAGTAGAGAGTGAGTAGTAGAACAAGCAGTAGAGAGTAGTAGAGTAGTAGAGAGTGAGTAGTAGAGAGTGAGTAGTAGAGAGTAGTAGAGAGTGAGTAGAAGAGAGAGTAGTAGAGTGAGTAGTAGAGAGTGAGTAGTAGAGAGAGAGAGTAGTAGAGAGAGAGAGTAGTAGAGAGTGAGTGGTAGAGAGTAGTAGAGTGAGTAGTGGAGAGTAGTAGAGAGTTAGTAGTAGAGAGAGTAGTAGAGTGAGTAGTTGAGAGTAGTACAGAGTGAGTAGTAGAGAGTAGTAGAGTAGTAGAGAGTGAGTAGTAGAGAGTGAGTAGTAGAGAGTGAGTAGTAGAGAGTGAGTAGTAGCGAGTAGCAGAGTGAGTAGTAGAGAGGGATTGGTAGAGAGAGAGTAGTAGAGAGTAGTAGACAGTGAGTAGTAGAGTAGTAGAGAGTGTGTGGTAGAGAGTAGTAGAGGGTGAGTAGTAGAGAGTGAGTAGTAGAGAGTATTAGTAGAGAGTAGTGGAGTACTAGAGAGTAGTAGAAAGTGAGTAGTAGAGAGTGAGTAGTAGAAAGTAGTAGCAAGTGAGTAGTAGAGAGTGAGTAGTTTAATTTAAAAGGAACACAATGAGGAGGTTCATTTTGCCATAGAAATTATGATTAGTGAGGAAAAAAGACAAATTAGGGCACATTTTGAGTGACTTCTCAAATCCTCTTCTATTTCATTGAAAAATTCTGCCATGCAGACTGAAACATGCACTTTCAATACCAGCAGCAGACTTCCCTGGTGAGCAGTAGCTTTACTACAGTGATCTAATGAGCAACTAGAGTGCTACCATTCAGAATTCATGGAAAATGTGTGACACATCTGAATGCCTTCTTGATGGAATCAAAGTAAACAAGCATTGAAAATGCAATAGGTCTCGCCCTCGTTTAAGTTAAAGCAATTCTGTTTGTAATTAGGTGGCTTTTTAGCTTTGCTTGTATTAGAGTTTTTCAAACTTTCATATACATACCATGCATATGTATGCAGTCAGTCAAAAAAAAGTCTTTATTCGATTTGCATCATAAAAGACATACTACACATATTAGACAATTCGACTATAAGACAATTCATGTACAATACAAAAATAGACTGTAAAACCTTTAAAATAGTAAATAAAATAGTAGGTAAAAATGATCACATCATGTTAAAAAATACAATAAAGTGCAAAGAGAGAGACGTGCCGTTTATGCCATGGACCAAAGTAGATACTATTGTGCGGCAGCAGAGAACACAGGTTATGGCTTCAATTTCTTGGCCCTAAGGATGCATATATGTATATGTATATGTTTGCATGAATTGATATTTATAGAGATATGCAGATTATATTTATATGTTTATATATGTATATATATATATATACACATACATATATATAAATGCATATGCATATATATGCATATATATATGTGCATATGTGTGCATGTACAGAGAGGTAGAGAGGTAGAGGTGTATAGGTAGAGGTGTAGAGGTAGAGAGGTAGAGGTAGAGAGGTAGAGAGAAGTAGAGAGTGAGGTAGAGAAGTAGAGAGTAGAGAGCGAGTAATAGAGAGTAGAGAGTGAGTAGTAGAGAGTAGTAGAGAAAGTATCAGAGAGTGAGTAGTAGAGAGTAGTAGAGTGAGTAGTAGAGAGTGAGTAGTAGAGAGTGAGTATTAGAGAGTGAGTAGTTGAGAGTAGTAGAGAGTGAGTAGTAGAGTGAGTAGTAGAAAGTAGTAGAGAGTAGTAGAGAGTGAGTAGTAGAGAGTAGTAGAGAGTGAGTAGTAGAGAGTGAGTAGTAGAGAGTAGTAGAGAGTGAGTAGCAGAGTGAGTAGTAGAGAGTAGTAGAGAGAGAGTAGTAGAGAGTGAGTAGTAGAGAGTAATAGAGAGTGAGTAGTAGAGAGTGGTAGAGAGAGTAGTAGAGAGTGAGTAGTAGAGAGTGAGTAGTAGAGAGAGAGTAGTAGAGAGTAGTAGAGTAGTAGAGCGTGAGTAGTAGAGAGTGAGTAGTAGAGAGTAGTGGAGTAGTAGAGAGTGAGTAGTAGAGAGTAGTAGAGAGTGAGTATTAGAGTGAGTACTAGAGAGTAGCAGAGAGCGAGTAGCAGAGAGCAAGTAGTAGAGAGTGTGTAGTAGAGAGTGTGTAGTAGAGAGTGAGTAGTAGAGAGTGAGTAGTAGAGAGAGTAGTAGAGAGAGAGTAGTAGAGTAGTAGAGAGTGAGTAGTAGAGTGAGTAGTAGAGAGTAGTTGAGAGCGAGTAGTAGAGAATCAGTAGTGGAGAGTGAGCAGTAGAGAGTAGTAGAGAGTGAGTAGTAGAGAGTGTGTAGTACAGAGTGAGTAGTAGAGAGTAGTACAGAGTGAGTAGTATAGAGTAGTAGAGTGAGTAGTAGAGTGAGTAGTAGAGTGAGTAGTAGAGAAAGAGTAGTAGAGAGTGAGTAGTAGAGAGTGAGTAGTAGAGAATAGTAGAGAGTGAGTAGTAGAGTGAGTAGTAGAGAGTGAGTAGCAGAGAGAGTAGTAGAGAGTGAGTAGTAGAGAGTGAGTAGTGGAGAGTGAGTAGTAGAGAGTGAGTAGTAGAGAGCGAGTAGTAGAGAGTGAGTAGTAGAGAGTGAGTAGTAGAGAGAGAGTAGTAGAGAGTGAGTAGTAGAGAGTAGTAGAGTGAGTAGTAGAGAGTGAGTAGTAGAGAGTAGTAGAGAGTAGTAGAGAGAGAGTAGTAGAGAGTGAGTAGAAGAGAGAGAGTAGTAGAGTAGTAGAGAGTGAGTGCTAGAGAGCAGCAGAGAGTAGTGAGTAGTAGAGAGTAGTAGAGAGTGAGTAGTAGAGAGTGAATAGTAGAGAGTGAGTAGTAGAGAGAGAGTAGTAGAGAGTGTAGTAGAGAGTGAGTAGTAGAGAGTAGTAGCGAGTGAGTAGTAGAGAGTAGTAGAGAGTGAGTAGTAGAGTAGTAGAGAGTGAGTGGTAGAGAGTAGTAGAAAGTAGTAGAGTGAGTAGTAGAGAGTGAGTAGTAGAGAGTGAATAGTAGAGAGTAGTAGAGAGTGAGTAGAAGAGAGTAGTAGAGCGTGAGTAGTAGAGAGTGAGTAGTAGAGAGTGAGTAGTAGAGAGTAGTAGCGAGTGAGTAGTAGCGAGTGAGTAGTAGAGAGTAGTAGAGTAGTAGAGAGTGAGTAGTAGAGAGTGAGTAGTAGAGAGAGAGTAGTAGAGTAGTAGAGAGTCAGTAGTAGAGTAGTAGAGAGTAGTCAGTCAGTGTCAGTCAATGTCAGTCAGTCAGTGTCAGTGAGTCTGTCAGTGTCAGTCAATCAGTGTCAGTCAATCAGTGTCAGTCAGTCAGTGTCAGTCAATCAGTGTCAGTCAGTCAGTGCCAGTCAGTCAGTGTCAGTCAGTCAGTGTCAGTCAGTGTCAGTCAGTCAGTGTCAGTCAGTCAGTGTCAGCTAGAGCAGCTCTGCTGACCTGGTTCTCTGGCTCTAAAGCGGCTCTGCTGACCTGGTTCTCTCTCTCTAAAGCAGCTCTGCTGACCTGGTTTCTCTGGCTCTACAGCAGGTCTGCTGACCTGGTTCTCTGGCTCTAGAGCAGCTCTGCTGACCTAGTTCTTATGCTACAGAGCAGCTCTGCTGATCTAGTTCTCTGGCTCTACAACAGCTCTGCAGACCTGGTTCTCTGGCTCTAAAGCAGCTCCGTTGACCCAGTTCTATGGCTCTGAAGCAGTTCTGCTGACAGTGTTCACTGGCTCTATAGAAGCTCTGCTGACCTGGTTTTCTCCCTCTAAAGCAGCTCTACTGACCTGGTTTCTCTGGCTCTGCAGCAGCTCTGCTGACCTGGTTCTCTGGCTCTAGAGCAGCTCTGCTGACCTGGTTCTTAGGCTCTAGACCAGCTCTACTGACCTGGTTCTCTGGCTCTAAAGCAGCTCTGCTGACCTGGTTCTATGGCTCTAAAGCAGCTCTGCTGATTTGGTTCTCTGGCTCTAGAGTAGCTCTGCTGCCCTGGTTCTCTGGCTCTAAAGCAGCTCTGCTAACCTGGTTCTCTGGCTCTAAAGCAGCTCTGCTGACCTGGTTCTCTGGCTCTAAAGCAGCTCTGCTGACCTGGTTCTCTCCCTCTAAAGCAGCTCTGCTGACCTGGTTTCTCTCGCTCTACAGCAGCTCTGCTGACCTGGTTCTCTGACTCTAGAGCAGCTCTTCTGACCTAGTTCTTAGGCTCTAGAGCAGCTCTGCTGACCTGGTTCTCTGGCTCTACAGCAGCTCTGCTGACCTGGTTTTCTGCACTCACGACGCACGCACCCGACTTCGCGAAAATATATTTAAAAATAATATAAGTTTCTTATAAGTACAAATATATTATTTTGATGAATATCTTACATAATCTCTTGCCTTAATATGTATATTAAAGACACATATCATTTTGGAACATAATTTTTTTTGCGGGAGTCACGCACCCAGCGCGCCCCAGCACGTATATGATGTCACGCGGGACCCGCAAGCGTGCAAACATCTCGTACCGTAATGCGCATGTGTCGTGAATGCGCAGGAGCAGGAGTCGCAGACTGGTCGCATACCAATCGCGCATATCACGTCATATTAAATGTATATGATGTAACTGAAAAACATGCAGCCGTCACACACCATACACGGATCCTTCATGACTTTTCTAAAATGGCGGCTAGAATGCGCGCACCCACCGTGATGTGTACACTTTGAGTGCGCGACTGCGAAAAAAATTGGATTTTTTTTTTAAGAAAATGATATAAATATATTAAAATAAAAAATGAAAACAAGAAAAGAATATTTCAGTTTTTTTGCAATTTTCAGAAAAATATATAATGTTTTTTAATGAATAAAATATTTATAAATAAACAGTTAAAGAACTGTAGAAAATCAGTACAAAAATAGATATAACTACTATCACACTTAAAAATTAGCATTTAAAAAACCTTTGAAATTCACTGAAAAAACCATAGGTTTCACACATGTTATAGTTAGCTGGACATTTCACTCGTACAAAACCATAGAAATTCCTCCGTTATAGTTAGTTCTGCTAACTATAACTCACGCGCCCGCAATGCACTGCTGATGATGTCACATATTGCATCATTCATGACATGGTCAGTGACATCACTGATGACATCACTGATGATATCTCAAATGACATCACTGATGACATCATCCACTTGACAATCCGATACACCACATCATACACTAGTATAACCTTTCATCACTTACTGTAAAATACAGAGTACCATATTTGAAACCATTGACACACCAATACCAGTTACTACATACCCACTCACTGATTCCTAAGTCTACACACACAACTACCCATTCAACAACGGAATCATCTATACATGCAGTCATTAATTAATAGAACACTATCAAATGCACTTATACACATATATAGACATTGACACATCAGCAGTCATCTTAGTCGGTTATGCAGTCATCCTACTCACTCATGAAAAAAATGTATCGCACTTAAATTTACTCACTTACACAATTATCCAACGACACCTCATTTATTCAAACACATAGTAACTCATCGTTAATATGTTAAAAAAGCACCATTACAATTATACACTCATTCATATATTTACTCTCACAATCACTGACTCTTACACAAACTTATTTATATACACCAACTCTCACATACAATGCCTTTTAGTTTTTTTACTTTGTTGAAGATGTACAACTAAAACATATATTCGCTCACCAACACACAAATAAATACACTCAGTCACCCAAACAACTGTTTCCACATGCACTCTCAAACCCATACACCTAGTCAATCAACCATTCACACATCTATGCATAGAGTTACACACACCCCATCCAACCACACACAAACTCAGTGTCCCATACAAATACTCACCCAACTAATCAATAACTAATATACACACTCATGTAGTTAGTGACCAACTGAGGCAGCATGTTATACAACAACAGAGACAGTGCTGCACACATTCACATAGTTTAGTTACTAATCCATGTATTAACTCACTTAAAAAGACAGTCAGACAGCTACTAAATCCTCCATCCAGACAGTTATATATCCACTCAATCTTCAATACAGATTGGTATATATATAATACATATTTAAATTTCAAACTAAACCACATTCAGTGGATGATGTCATCAGTGATGTCATATGAGATGTCATCAGTGATGTCATCAGTGATGTCACTGACCATGTCATGAATGATGCAATATGTGACATCATCAGCAGTGCATTGCGGGCGCGTGAGTTATAGTTAGCAGAACTAACTATAACGGAGGAATTTCTATGGTTTTGTACGAGTGAAATGGGCAGCTAACTGTAACACCCCTGAAACCTATGGTTTTTTCTGTGAATTTCTAAGGTTTTTTAAATGCTAATTTCTAACTATAACGTCTCTGAAACCTATGTTTTTTTTCAGTGAATATATATATATATATAACGTCCAATCAGGGCGGGAAACGGAGGATATATATATATATATATTTATCCTCCGTTTCAAGCTCTGATCGGTCTTTGGCGCTTCTTCTTTGGGTGGCGGTACATGTTTCTCCGGCAGAGCCAAGGCGGTAATTATTTAGCAGGTTTCGCCAAAGGCGACAATTGAACAGGCACTTACTTGGTATCAAGTCACATCTGTGCAAAGGGGCCATTGCCATGCCCAACGCATTTCAGTCCGTTACTCGGACCTTGATCACGGGATGAATGTTAGCATTCACAGACATCATTTATTTCTAACATCACAGCTTATCTCCTGGTTCCTGTGAGCAAAGCATGCTGGTACATGTAGTTTGGCAACTTTAAAAAGTGTTAATGTGTAAAGTCAAATAGATGGTTAAAGTTCGATAGTGCTCAAAGTGCTAATAGTGTCTCATAAATAAGGCATGATTATTTTTTAAATATTTTTTACATGATTTCAATTTATCATTTTCATAATTTTCTCATGTTTTGCATTTAATCGCAGATTGGTTTACACAGTTTATTGTGTTATTTTATACTCTTTTCCAAGATTTTTCAACTTTTTTATGGGTCTCCGGTGAGCTATTATGTTTGTTATCAAACATCACTGTACACCACCGCTTACATTTTTATACTTGATCATGACGTGTTCTAGTATTTGGTGTTTGGTGTTGCATTTCTATCTTTTTCTGATTTATTGGTGTTTTACTTTCCAGCTCTCCAGTGAGCCCAAAAGTGATCTGATTGATAGCTCGGATATCTGATTTGCTTGATTCATGATGGTTCTCTAAAGATGTACGTAACATTCTTAATCCTGATTCAGGCCCCTCGAAATCAGTGTTCTTGATGACACAATGTGTTTTGATTCCTTTTGTCTTAACAGTTTTTCCCGGTTTCCTCCTCTTTCTGATGTGGGTACTTGTTCAATGTCATAGAATCTTTGGTCTTTCCATTTGCTGTTATGGACTTTCTCCATATGTTTTGCAATGGCATTTGTGCGTTCAAGATTTTTCGTCGCTCTGATGTGCTCTAAGATTCTCTTCTTTATTTCACAGGTTGTACTGCCAATATATTTTAATTTGAATGGGCATTCCACAATGTAGATCACAAATTTACTTTTACTTGTTATGTGTTGTTTGTTTTTCCATTTTGTGCCATTATTGAGTTCCACTTCTTTCTTGTGCATCGCTATTTTTCATGCTTTGCATTGTTTGCATGGCCAGAAACCTTCCACCTTTGTCCATGATATTGATTGTTTTGTTTTAAAGTGACTGTGCATTAGTTTGTCTTCTAAGTTTGTAGCTTGTCTGTATGTTATATAAGGATGGTCCCCAATTATTGCTGACAGTGTGGTATCCAATTGTAATATTCCTCAGTGATTTTTAAAATTATTTTTGGTTAAACCACTTGCTTTCGCAGTGTATGATGTTATCAGTCTTATTTTCTGATGGTTTTCATTTTGATTCACACTTTTCGAACCCTGTAGAATATCCGTACGTTTTTGTGCTTTCACTTTTTTGTGACTTTTTTCAATTACTTTTGTTTGATAATTTATATTTCTGAATTGTAACTGTGCCTCTTGGCTATGTTTTTTTTTAACTCTACATCTAAAGAGCAGTTCTTTCTAATCTTAAAAACTCGCCATAGGGAATGCTCTATTTTAATGTGCTTTGATGGAAACTTTCTATATGGAGGATTGCGTTTGTAACAGTTTGTTTACGATGTAAAGTTGTTTGCAAGGTATTTCCATCCACATAAATTCCAGTATCCAGAAAGGTTATTTCATTTGAGCTGATTTCTTATGTGAATTTTAAATTAGCCCTGTTATTATTCAGTATTTTAAAATACTCTGCAAAATCTTCATTTGTGCAATCCCAAATGATGAAGAGATCGTCTATAAAACACAACCATAAAATTGTTTTGTCCACAAATTTGTCATTTTCTGGTAACCATGCAATTCGAACCACCCCATTGTCATATTTGCATAATTTGGGGAAAAGGAAAAACCCCTGGCAGTACCTTTGATTTGTTGAAAGATTTCTTTGTTGACTAGAAATATATTGTTAGTTAGGCAAAGTGTGATCATTTGTATTAGCATTTCATTGTGTTGATGAAATTGAATGTTTCTTTTGCCCAAACAAAACCTGCAGGCTGTACTCCAATTTGATGACCTATACTGGTATATAATGAGACGACATCCATCGTTATCAGTTTGTAACTTTATTGCCATGAAATGCCCTCTAATCTTTGTAAGAGATCTGTGGTATCCCGTAAATACGAACTCAAATCTTTTACCAATGGGGTGAGGAAGAAGAAATCGAAATAGTCAGATATTGGTTCCAGTATTGATCCCTTGGCTGATACCATTGGCCACCCAGGAGGGTTGTCCTGGTTCTTGTGTATCTTCAGTAAGAAATGGATGGTGACTAGTGTTGATTGATCTGTTGACAAATATTTTCGTTCCTCTTCATCAATAAGCCCTTGGTTCAACCAAGCTTGAAGATGATTTCTTAATGTATTCTCAATTTCTTTTATAGGATTGCTGTGATGTTAGAAATAAATGATGTCCGCGAATGCTAACATTCATCCCGTGATCAAGGTCCGAATAACAGACCGAAAAGCGTTGGGCATGGCAATGGCCCATTGCACGGATAAAGAAAATGTATCTTGATCCCAAGTGAGTGCGTGTTCAATTGTAGCCTTGTAAATATCATCACCAGGTTATTTTATTTCATTTCATCACTTGCAGGCTGTATTGTTAAATAATTTGCCTACAGATGATTGTTTTTGATTTGCACGTTTCTTCATCTACATAATTTTAAGCTATATATTTTGATATAAAGGGTATTATGGGTAAGCATCACTGTGTGCTATATCCTAGTGTAGCAGCTTGCTCTACACAAGATGGATAATGTTATGAATTGATTCGTTATGGGGCTTCTTATAGCTAATTAAGTGAATGTAATATGATATACATTATATTTTTGTATTTTCAACACATGTAGCTTACTGTTTTCAGATGTAATATGTTTTTATATTGACAAACTGTACATTGGATCATTAAACAAGTACTATGAACATGGAGTCTTAAGTGCTCCATTGTTTGACCCGTGAAAAAGGCTATTGCAGAAACATGTTGGGTAGGAGCTGTTGTTTAGAATAAATCACCTTGGCAGATTCAATGCGTGCTTGAGTACTTTCTTTTGCTTACAAAGGACTGCATGTTGGAATTTTAAGGGCCCCCCAAGTCCATCTCAGACTGCCGTCATGAGAGGCTGAAAGAGTACAGAACCGCGCTCGGGTAAAAATCAAAACAAACAACCAAAAAATATATATATATATTTATATTTATATATATATATCCCAAAGAACTGCTCCTCGCTCCAAGAATCTTCAGCAAAACAGACATGGACCATCAAATGCGTGCTTTAAGGTAATGCTTTATTGTCGGCCATAACACGTTTCGGTCCAGCCGGACCTTGAGCACATGACAACGCTGCTACTTAGTAACAACCTATTTAAAGTGCTACATACTGACGGTGATTCGTAGTGAATAATAGACATAGAAAAAACATTTGGTATGATGCTATACGAACATTTTAAAACATGTGTTTCAGATCGTGAAAAGAACAAAATGACTGTAAACATCTTACTTTGTTTTGGAATAAATACATTAACAATAAAAATTCTTATATTGTTAAAAAAAGGGGGGTAAAGCCAATAAATACATATCAAAAATTTAATTCAATAAATATATAAATATATCCAGTATAAAAGGCATTAATAATCACATAATTATATCCCTAAAAAGTAGGTCCCTTGTGTATATTCCTTTAGTTGTATTAAAGCTTAAAAACCTCCATACGGTTCTTTCCCTTTGATCTGTTGGTTCTCCCCAGATTCTGCCAAGTTTATTTTATATAATAAAAGTGCTTGTGCTACTGAATAAAAGAATTATAATCTATCTAATCACCCCATCACATGATGTGTCTGAAATTACTAAAACCTCAGTGCTTAGAATGTAGTGCATGTGTTGTTAAAAAACCATGATGATTTATGGTTAGGGTGAGGTGGCAGCCTCATTATCCGGTATTGACCGTGGTAAAAATTGCTATGTTCCTTTTTCTTCAGTTAAGTAATATAATCCATATATTCTGGGACAATGAATTGAATAATTATGTGGATAAAAGACATTATAAAAGCAATGCAGTGTGAATCAGAGTGGGTGGGAAACACATTTTCTCATCATAAACATGTATACAGATCTTCTGTATTGTTTAACCCTCCCAGAGCCATACTATCCATGTTAAAAATGCATCTTGTCTCCAGTTTTCTAAGTTGGCCTTCCCTGTCGCCTCCTCTTATATATTCACAGAACAAAACAAAGGTTACAGGGATGTTATAGTTAGGCTCACATTTCACTCGTACCAAACCAGAGAAACTCAGTAGCTATAGTTACCTGAGCTAGCTATATCTTACGCCCCCCCCAATGCACTGCTTATTAGCTCACATATTATGTCACTCAGGACATGACAAGTGACATCACTGATGACATCCATGATGACATCTCAAATGACATCACTGATGACATCATTCACAGAACCACTCACACACACATTCACATCCCCAAACAACCTCTCATACACCCACTCAGTACGCAACCTCTCACATCACTCACCTACCCATGACGCCACTGACCATGTCATGAGTGATGTAATATGTGAGGTCATAAACAGTACATTGCGGGGCGTAAGTTATAGTTAGCTCAGGTAACTATGACTGCTGAATTTCTCTGGTTTTGTATGAGGGAAATGTGAGACTAACTATAACATCCCTGTAACCTTTGACTTTTTCTGTGAATATATATAATATATATATAGATAGATAGATAGATAGATAGATAGATAGATAGATAGACAGACAGACAGACAGACAGACAGACAGACAGACAGACAGACAGACAGACAGACAGACAGACAGACAGACAGACAGACAGATAGATAGATAGATAGATAGATAGATAGATAGATAGATAGATAGATAGATAGATAGATAGATAGATAGATAGATAGATAGATAGATAGATAGATAGATAGATAGATAGATAGATAGATAGATAGATAGATAGATAGATAGATAGATAGATAGATAGATAGATAGATAGATAGATACATAGAGATTTAGATATATACATACTCCATCCCCCCGGGCTTTGCATCTTTATTTTTTTTATAAACTTTATAAACTTTACAGGAAGACCCCATGTCCTCAAGTTGGGGGCCGTGGGGGGAGGGCCAGTTCCCCGCCTCCTGCATGAGCTGGCATTGCTTATGGACAAGGGGACCTGCGAACATGCAGCTCCTCTTTGCCCAAAAGCCAATCTGCTTTGCTTCATGGAAGCGAGAGCAGTTTTCCTGCTCTCGCTTCTATGAAGCGAAGCAGGAGTTTGCTATGACAGGGCGGGAGTCGTGCTCCCACCCTGCCATGGCAAATTGCAATGTTCAGGGGGTGTGCAGCCCAGAAATTGCTGGAGGCGGCCCTGGGGGTTAGCGGTCCCCAGGGCCTTTGTGGGCTCCACGAGGAAGGCCGCACAGCCCCCCTCCAACAGATTTAAAGCCCCGGGGAGGTGGTGGTCCCCGGGGCTGTGGGGCCGCTACGGACCCCTGTATTTAATTTACTCAATACCCCGGGGAGGTGGTGGTCCCCAGGGGAGCGGCCCTTGACCCTGTCACCAGGCAGGTCGCTCCCCTCACCGCCACACTGCCCCCCTGTGTGCCCTGTGCCCGCTGCCGCTCATAATTGGTAGTGCCCTGTAAGTGGTTTGTGCCTGCTTTTTTGATCCACTGCTATTACTGTGTATTTTTCTGCTTTTCTGCTATCTTGCCCCATTTTGCCTTGTGTCTCACTTGTGCCCCGTTTTGCCTGTGTCCCCATTTGCCTTCTGTGACCCCCGCCCGCTACCCCCTTCGTGTTTCCCGCCGCTGCATCCCCTGCGGCCCCGCCCCCCTGCATTCACATTTGCCACCCCGCCTCCCAGCTGCTCCTCCCTCCCACATCCCCTCATATGGAGGGCGCTCAGCAGTTGAGAGAGCGACCCTTGACCCTGTCACCAAGCAGGTCACTCACCTCACCGCCACAAAGCCCCTCTGTGTGCCCTGTGCCCGCTGCTGCTCATAATTGGTTGTGCCCCGTAATTGGTTTGGGCCTGCTTTTTTGATCCACTGCTATTACTGTGTATTTTTCTGCTTTTCTGCTGTCTTGCCCCCATTTTGCCTTGTGTCTCCCTTGTGCCCTGTTTTGCTTGTGTCCCCATTTGCCTTCTGTGACCCCCGCCCGCTCCCCCCTTCGTGTTTCCTGCCGCTGCTTCCCCTGCGGCCCCGCCCCCTGCATTCCCATTTGCCACCCCGCTCCCTCCTCCCAGCCGCTCCTCCCTCCCACATCCCCTCATAAGGAGGCCGCACAGCTGGCGCGGCGAAGTCACGCCTAAGGCAAGCCCGTCTGCGCCCGTCCGTGCCTGGATCACGCCCAGCCCCAGGACCCCTGGCCCCCACACACACCACGATGCCCGCCTCCGCTACGACTCCAGCACCCTCCACGCACTGAATGCCGGACGATCACGCACCTGCTGCCTGGCCACCCGAAGCGCACCCAAGGACCCTTCTCCTGCCGGAACTGCAGCTTCACCAGCATCCGGCCCACAAACCCACCCGCCAAAGGACTCAACCTCCTCAGACACCCGCTCCGCCCGCAAACACTCCGTCAAACTCTGTGACCTACTCGACACCAACGCCCCAGACGTCGCCTTCATGACAGAGACCTGGCTGACCCCCTCCTCGGCACCCGACACCGCCATAGCCATCACGGGGGGCTACATAATCACCCGCAAGGACTGCACCAACGGAGTAGGAGGAGGAATTGCCATCATCCACAGAAACACTCTCAAAATCTCGACAGACGCCAACGAACACCTGCACTTCCAGATCCACACCGACCCCAACATCACCCTCAGAGACACCCTCATCTACAGACCCCCCAGATCCCAACTGCAGTTCAGCGACTCCATCGCCGACTTCATCAGCACACACGCCCTCACCTCCACGGACTACATCCTCCTCGGGGACCTGAACTTCCACCTCGAGAACAACAACGAATCCAACTCCTCCACCCTGATCGACAACCTCGGCAACCTCGGACTCAGACAACTCGTCACAACACCCACCCACTCTGCTGGCCACACGCTTGAACCCATCTTCTCAGCAAGCACCCACGTCTTCTTCTACTGCACCACCGAACTCCACTGGACCGACCACCACTGCATCCACTTCACCTTCCGGAAACCCACCACACACCACATCACCCAGCAGATGCCTCGCCACAGCTGGAGCAAGATCACTGAGGACCAGCTAACGACCGCCCTCACCCAGAGCTCACCCGCAGATCCGACCAACCCCAATGCCGCAGCCCACAGCCTCAGACAATGGATCGACGACTGCGCCAACACCCTCGCCCCGCTCAAGAAGCACCCCAATGCCCACACCAACAAGAGAGCCAGCTGGTTCACCGAAGACCTCCAGGCCTCCAAGCGTACCTGCCGAAAACTAGAAAAAAACTGGACCCGTGAAAAAACACCGGAAAGCTACACAGCCCACGGGAACACCACCCGCCGCCACCACCACCTCATCAGATCCGTCAAAAGGACCACCTTAAGAGACTGCCTAGACAACAACGCACACAACAGCAAAGAGCTCTTCAGCATCGTGAAGGAACTCTCCAACCCCAGCTCCAACACCAACGACATCCCACCATCACAAGACCTGTGCGACTGGCTGGCCACCTTCTTCTATCGCAAGATTGCAGACATCCACGACAGCTTCGACGCCGTCACCACCCTGGCAACCGCCGATACCCCCACGACCATGACCACCACCCGCACCAACCGCCTGCTCGCCTTGACCAACATCAACGACGACGACACCATCAAGATCATGAACACCGTCCATTCTGGATCCCTGGAAGACCCCTGCCCACACCACATCTTCAACAAAGCCAGCAGCACCATCGCACCCAACCTCCGGAAAACCTTCAACATCTCCTTCGAGATAGCAATCATCCCGGAGAGCTGGAAGCACGCAGAGATCAACGCCTTACTCAAGAAACCTAAGGTGGACCCCAAGGACCTCAAGAACTTCCGACCCATCTCCCAGCTCCTGTTCCTGGCGAAGGTCATCGAAAAGGCTGCCAGCAAACAACTGACCAGCTTCCTCGAAGAGAACACCATCCTGGACCCGTCCCAGCCCGGGTTCCACTGCAACCACAGCACCGAAACTACCCTCATCGCCGCCACCGACGACATCAGGACCCTTCTCGACAACAGAGAAACCGCGGCCCTCATCCTCCTGGACCTGTCAGCCACTTTTGACACAGTCTGCCACTGCACACTAAGAGCATGCCTCCACGACACTGGAATCCAAGAGAAGGCCCTGAACTGGACCAACTCCTTCCTCTCCAGTAGAACTCAGAGCGTCCGCCTCCCCCCCTTCCACTCCGGAGCCACCGAGATCATCTGCAGCGTACCCCAAGGCTCATCCCTCAGCCCAATGCTGTTCAACGTCTACATGGCACCGCTCGCCCACGTCGCCCGACAGCACGACCTCAACATCATCTCCTACGCCGATGACACCCAGCTGATCCTCTCCCTCACCAATGACCCCCACACCGCCAAAAGCAACCTCCACGAAGGAATGAAGGCCGTCGCTGAATGGATGAGAAACAGCCGACTGAAGCTGAACTCGGACAAGACGGAGATCCTCATCCTCTGTTCCACCCCCTCGGCCTGGGATGACTCCTGGTGGCCGACGGCACTAGAAGCACCCCCTACACCCACTGATAACTCACAAAACCTAGGGGTCATCCTCAACTCCACCCTCTCCATGACGAAGCAGGTCAACGCCATCTACTCCTCCTGCTTCAACACCCTCCGCATGCTTCGCAGGATCTTCAAGTGGATCCCCACCAAAACTAGAAGGACGGTCACCCAGGCCCTCATCATCTGTAGACTACGGAAACACACTCTACGCAGGTGCCCTGGCCAAACTCCTGAAATGACTCCAACGCATCCAGAACGCCTCTGCACTCCTGATCCTCGACATCCCCCGCCACAGCCACATCACACCCCACCTCAGAGACCTGCACTGGCTCCCCATCAACAAGAGGATGACCTTCAAGCTCCTCACCCATGCACACAAGGCACTCCACGACACCGGACCAGCGTACCTCAACAGCCGACTCAGCCTCTACACCCCCACCCGCCAGCTCTGCTCTGCAGACCGCACCCTCGGCACCGTCCCCCACATCCGAAGAGTGACCGCCGGCGGCAGATCATTCTCCTACCTCGCCGCCAAGATGTGGAACACCCTCCCCATCCGCCTACAGCAGACCGAAGACCTCCTAACCTTCAGGAGACTCCTCAAGACCTGGCTCTTTGAACAGTAGCAGCGGTCCCCCCCTTAGAGCCTTGAGACCCTCACGGTTATGTAGTGCGCTTTACAAATGCTTTGATTGATTGATTGATTGATTATGGGGTGGCAGGAGCCCCCCACACTTCTTTTAATATATTGCAGCCGCAGGGAGGTGGCACATATTAAACCAATGGCCTGGGGAGGAGGTGGCCCCTGGGGCAATGTGAGGGGGCAGGAGCCCCCCACCCATTTTTTAATATAGCCCCCGCACATTATTTATAAAGCCCCATGGAGGTGGCGGTCCCTGGGTCTGTGGGGTCCTCCGCAGGCCCCCCATTAATAATTTAATATTGCCCCAGGACCTGGCCCACCCAGGGGATTAAAATAAACGAAGCAAGGGAACCCTCACTTGTTTCTTTTTCCCGCGGAGAATCACGCACCCTACTCGAATCCCGCCGGAAATATTTTTTTTTAAATGCTTTTTTGGGCCCTGGGGATGCTTGTGAGACCCCCTGGCCAGGTCTTGGGAGTCAGGGTGTTTTACCCTGCTTCCTTTTCTTGTTTTTCTAATGTTTCTTTCCACCTTTTTGCTTGTGACTCGGTTCAACTGGCTGCCAACACTTCCTGGTTTGAAGTGTTGGCAGCCAATCAGAAACAAGCTCGAGATTGGGAGAATTCAGCCAATCAGATCTTACAATTCTCAAATATCGATATCCGTAAATCTTTAAATTTCTCCAAAACTATTGAGCGGATTTACAGCATTTAAACAAAAGAGTGATTTCTGGACCAAAAGCAACCTTTTAGCCAAATTGGTGTAATTCCGTTCAACAGTTCGGGCTGTAGCCGTGTCTAAAGTTTCCTATGGAAATTAACATGGAGAAAAACACATTTCGGGTCCCCCTTTTTTCTTGGACCCCGCTTGATGAATCACCCTAAAACTTTAAAGACAGGAGCTGACCGGAGCGCCCCATTCGTTTTGAAAATTTCGCGAAGATTCAGCAACCGGTGCCAAAGATATTGGCAAAAGAAAATATGCTTTTTGAATAGAAACAAGGTTGTAACTATAAATACCTACTGGGGACTGCCAGTACGTAATATACTTATGCTAATTGAGCGGCATTGATAAAGTTGATTGTATTACTTGGACTGCATTGACCATCATGCTTTGCTTTACCATGTGACACTCACTTGAGGGATATTAAAGAGGATATAAAGCAAACCTAGCGCAGTCTGATGAGAATTTGTATCTTGCTGCTGCCCGTGACCAAGGAAATTGTTTTCTGAAACGCGTTGGGCAAATTTATGGATAAAGAGGGGACGAGCTTACCTCTGCTATGATGTGCCTTTGAACTTTGTCCCGGTGAGGAGTGAGCTGTTAGTTTTGGACAAACTGTGGAACTGAATAAATGACGGCGGTCCAGCCGTATACAGCGCACCACTGCCCGTTACTTAGGGCGGGTCTGCGGTTCAAGGATTGTAGAGCCATGCGGAACGCCGGGAGGCAATATTGACATGTATGGGGATGCTTCGTTTTCATCTACCTTACTATGGGTTTTGAATATACTTATGCTAATTGAGCGGCATTGATAAAGTTGATTGTATTACTTGGACTGCATTGACCATCATGCTTTGCTTTACCATGTGACACTCACTTGAGGGATATTAAAGAGGATATAAAGCAAACCTAGCGCAGTCTGATGAGAATTTGTATCTTGCTGCTGCCCGTGACCAAGGAAATTGTTTTCTGAAACGCGTTGGGCAAATTTATGGATAAAGAGGGGACGAGCTTTCCTCTGCTATGATGTGCCTTTGAACTTTGTCCCGGTGAGGAGTGAGCTGTTAGTTTTGGACAAACTGTGGAACTGAATAAATGACGGCGGTCCAGCCGTATACAGCGCACCACCGCCCGTTACTTAGGGCGGGTCTGCGGTTCAAGGATTGTAGAGCCATGCGGAACGCCGGGAGGCAATATTGACATGTATGGGGATGCTTCGTTTTCATCTACCTTACTATGGGTTTTGAATATACTTATGCTAATTGAGCGGCATTGATAAAGTTGATTGTATTACTTGGACTGCATTGACCATCATGCTTTGATTTACCATGTGACACTCACTTGAGGGATATTAAAGAGGATATAAAGCAAACCTAGCGCAGTCTGATGAGAATTTGTATCTTGCTGCTGCCCGTGACCAAGGAAATTGTTTTCTGAAACGCGTTGGGCAAATTTATGGATAAAGAGGGGACGAGCTTACCTCTGCTATGATGTGCCTTTGAACTTTGTCCCGGTGAGGAGTGAGCTGTTAGTTTTGGACAAACTGTGGAACTGAATATATATATATATATATATATATATATATATATATATATATATATATATATATATATACATCCGCAGATCACTTTTAGAAAAAGTCGATCTTTACGAGATGATCTTAGTCACAATCACGTCACAAAAGAAACGTGGAGTGATAAGGGACAGCCTGGGTTCAGGTGTTGTAAAAACTGTAAAGCCTGTAGTAAAAGTACTGACTGCGTTTGCAATACCTAATTCAAAAAGAGAATTCCTGATTAAAAAAGCTCTGACCTGTAACACTATGTACTGTGTGCACATTTTGATCTGTCTGTGCTACAAATTTTAAGTAGGTAGTACGATACATCGTGCTAAAAAGAGGGGACTAAAGCACATTCGTGCAATACGGCATAACAACAGGCAGTATCCTGTAGTACGCCATTTCTATGACTGTCATTGTCAAAATGAAAATTTGTTGAGAATGGTTGTTATTGATGCTGTATATATGGAGGTCACAGGTGTGATCCGTGAACTCTCATTACGAAAACTCGAATCCAGGTATATAATTGACCTTGAGAGTTTAGTACCAAATGGTTTAAATTCCAGTGAAGAACTCGCGATTCATTTACATGAATAAACAATGTAAGAAACATACTGTATTCAAGATGTAAATATTATTGCAGTTTCCTATTTTTAGTGATTTAAATATGCAAATAATGTTTCTATTTTTTTTAGATATGGGCACTTCTTCTTTCGACAATGGCACCAATTCAATGAAATCTTCTTGAAGGGGTAGTTTGTTTGATGCTCATGGTGATATTAATGTTCATTTATCTATCGGGCCCAAATCGGACATGATTTAGCTGTTGATCATAGATTATTGGACATGGGGATGAATCAGGCAATTTAGCCCACTGGGGCAAAACCTAGGATTTACAGAGATTTTCCGGGAATTGTGCACTTTGCTTAATGAAATTAATTGCAAAATTGAGATTTTCATTGCACATGTGCCCACAGGGGCGATATTGCAAAGCTATTAAATAACAATTGACAATTTTGGTAAAGATAACCGGAATATGTGTAAATAAGTTTGTATATATTTGTACAGAAGGTATTGCCTGCTCTCCAACTCACAAATGAAATCGAGCATCTAGATTATTTTTTAAATATACCCGATTGTTGAATAATTTGTCATGAAATGGAATGCAAAGATATTCCTCAATTAGTAAATGTATATTCTTTTTTCTATATTCTATTTTGCATTACCATACAAAAAGTATGTTACAAAATGGCCACCGTTGTCGATACTGCCACTGTAAATACAATCCATGGGTATTAATCCTCCTTCTATTTTTGTAGAAGAAGTGGATAATCACGAGTGATTCTGAATGCAAACTAGTAGCGTGCGCAAGGCGCAAGCCGAAACACGTTGTTTTTCTGCCATTAAATTACATTGAAGCATACTAGAGTGTCCGAGTATCTTCTATTTATGAGCGGAGAATTGTGGAGCGCAAATTTGGGGCTTCCGGTAGCCCGAACTCAGACCGCCTGTTTGACAGTCTCATAATCTCCTTGACCGGAATTGGTGGAGTGGACGTATATATATTACCTACTGGCGGTCGCCCTGTTTCCATAGGAAATCCGCAACATTCTATTTGGAATAACTTTGGCGCTGGTTGACGAATCCTCGCGAATTTCTCAAAATAGGTGGGGCGCTACGCTCCGCTCCTACCCTGAAAGTCTCGGGGGGATTCGTCAAGCGGGGGCTGAGATAAAAGGGGGGTCCCAAAACGCGTTTTTCCCGTGCATTTTTCCATAGGACCTTTAGACAGGGCTACAGCCCGAACGGCTGAACAGAATTACTAGAAATTTGGCAGAGAGGTAGTCCTCAGGTCAAGGAAGTGCCTTTTGTAGGTTTGGTGTAAATCTGTTCAGTAGATTCTGAGAAAATAGCCTTTAAATCAATATATATATCTGAGCCAGCTTACGGTACGCTTACCGTAAGCTTACCGTACGCGTACGGTAGCGTGCGCGAGCGCGATTCTGATTGGCTGTTAGATCTTAGTAAACATTCGAATCGGCCGAAACCAGGAAGCGGCGGCCGCCATTTTGTGTATTTCACTCCGGTAAAAAAGAGTGATATCTTGAAAAGGGGGCAAGGGAGAGAGTTACAGACCCCCTAACATTTGTAAGGGGGTCAAAGAAGGACAGAAAAGTACAAAGAAAACATTTATTGATTTTAAAAAAAATCACGGGGTACGCGTACGGTAAGCTTACGGTAAGCGTACGGTAAAAAAAAATACAGAAAATAAATGAAATTCAGATTTAAGTGTTTAGATATTAGGGGGCTCTAAAAAGAGCCGTTGTGTTTATTAAGTGATTTTTTTGTGGTACCTACAAGTAAGTACCGATGCAGAGTCTAAGGTTCAAGAGGAAGACTCTGTTCCCTTCATCATTGAAGTGCACACCATCTCCTCTATAAATGTCTTGCATGTCGTAACGCAAGTTGTTGTGGTAAATGGAACCCATACCATAGTCACGGAGGAAAGCAGAAACAGATTTGTTGACGTGCTTTCTTGCTTTGCCAATCTGCGGACAGAAATGATTGGACCAGTTCCATTTTTGCCTTTGGCATATGTTAGAAAACACAAAGGCAGTTTTAGGGAAAAGTGAAAACAGTTGTGCAAAGGTGTCCTTCATAAGCATTTCCAGACCTACCCCAGTCAAAGTGCCTAGGTCATTGCCACCACAGTGCACTATTATGAGGTCAGGGTGTTGGATTTGCATGAAGGATTTCACCAATGGCATCAATTGGTGCCACTTTAACCCTCTCTGACCAATCCATTTAATGTCTACATTTGGCAAAGCAAGGTCTCTCACCATACCTGTTTTCTCTGCAAACTTTTCACTCCAGAAGACATAGCTGTGCCCTACAATCCACACTGTGAACATCTTCAAAGGAGAACTGGATGCACTCAGGAGGTGTCTTTCAGTAGAATGGCAATATGAAAAGAAAGACAGTTTGGAAATGGAGGCATACATATTTTTTTCAAAACAAAAAGAACTGATTGGCTGTTTCATACCATTCTAGAATAAAAACTAGGCTGTATGTGTAAATTAATAGAAGCATGTTTTGTATTGGTACAGAAAAATGTGTTACCAAAGAACAGTACTATGGATTTGCTGTTAGGTTTGAAAAGTCAAGCACTCTTGCTCTGTGGAATTGAAACATTGTGTGGCGAACTTCTGACCTGACTCCACACAGCAGTGTTCCATGAGCTGTTGCTATGGTAGCAGGCAGAAGTCAAGTTGGGGAAAGGGTACTAGGCAGAAGTCAAGTTGGGGGCAGGGTACTTTTGGAAAAGGGTTGGTTTTCAACCAATAGAAATGTGTGATTACATTTGAAAAAAAGGGGGAAGCACTGAGATTTGAAACTTACATGTATATGTGTGGAAAAATAGAGGGAAACTTTGCCATTATCTGGTTCTGCTTAGAGGAGAGAGGTGTAGAGAACAGAGATCCTGGCTCTGATAATCTGCTGTTTGAGTGCCACATTTCTTTCACAACTAACTAATTTTAAAGGTGAGGTTAGAGTTTGAGAGGGGATGTATATGGTAAATTAAGAAATGAATAATAGAAATGTAATTCTTTTTGTTGAAGTTGCGTTTATTATTTACTGTTTTGGGAGAAATTTAAATGTGAGGAACATGTAAAATAATATGGACTATGTTTTCACGATAAATTAAGGTGTATTGGTATAAAAAATGAATAGTTTAAGGGTTTGAGGTTGGACTCAGTAATGCAAATACATTCAGCATCACTAAGGCTGGTTGCCCTTGGTGGAATGTAGGCAGTCACCCAGGTTACACATGTTGGGAAATATAGGCAGAGATTTATTGTGTACAACTCTGGTAATTTTATATTTGCATTAGTAGGAAAAAGGGGGAGCGATTTTTTGGTGCAGAAGCAGACTCTTAGCACACACCCAGCTCCTTTCCATGTATAATCATGCACAGTATTTACAAGCGAGTGGGGTTTGAGGTTTCAGTCTGTAATGCAAATACATTCAGCATCACTAAGGCTGGTTGCCCTTGCTGGAGTGTAGGCAGTCACCCAGGATACACATGGTGGTGGTCTGAAAAAGCAGTTTGGACATGTGCATTTAAAAAAATCTGAAAAGTGGATTCATAATGTGTCAGTCTGTAAAAGTGTTTATCACTTGCCAAAAAAAAGAGCAGTAAGTGTGCATTCAAATTGGCAAAGAAATTTCGTTTTGTGACTAATGTGAAAACATGACTCTGTGTGCAAATAGGAATTACAGGCAGAGATTTATTGCGTTTTGCTCTGGTGATTTCACAGTTGCATTAGTAGGAAAAAAGGGGAGCGATTTTTTGGTGCAGAAGCAGACTCTTAGCACACACCCAGCTCCTTTCCATGTATAATCATGCACAGTATTTACAAGCGAGTGGGGTTTGAGGTTTCAGTCTGTAATGCAAAGACATTCAGCATCAGTAAGGCTGGTTGCCCTTGCTGGAGTGTAGGCAGTCACCCAGGATACACATGGTGGTGGTCTGAAAAAGCAGTCTGGACATGGGCATTTAAAAAAATCTGAAAAGTGGATTCATAATGTGTCAGTCTGTAAAAGTGATTATCACTTGCCAAAAAAAAAGAGCAGTAAGTGTGCATTCAAATTGGCAAAGAAATTTCGTTTTGTGACTAATGTGAAAACATGACTCTGTGTGCAAATAGGAATTACAGGCAGAGATTTATTGCGTTTTGCTCTGGTGATTTCACAGTTGCATTAGTAGGAAAAAGGGGGAGCTATTTTTTGGTGCAGAAGCAGACTCTTAGCACACACCCATCTCCTTTCCATGTATAATCATGCACAGTATTTACAAGCGAGTGGGGTTTGAGGTTTCAGTCTGTAATGCAAAGACATTCAGCATCACTAAGGCTGGTTGCCCTTGCTGGAGTGTAGGCAGTCACCCAGGATACACATGGTGGTGGTCTGAAAAAGCAGTTTGGACATGTGCATTTAAAAAAATCTGAAAAGTGGATTCATAATGTGTCAGTCTGTAAAAGTGATTATCACTTGCCAAAAAAACAGCAGTAAGTGTGCATTCAAATTGGCAAAGAAATTTCGTTTTGTGACTAATGTGAAAACATGACTCTGTGTGCAAATAGGAATTACAGGCAGAGATTTATTGCGTTTTGCTCTGGTGATTTCACAGTTGCATTAGTAGGAAAAAGGGAGAGCGATTGTTTGGTGCAGAAGCAGACTCTTAGCACACACCCAGCTCCTTTCCATGTATAATCATGCACAGTATTTACAAGCGAGTGGGGTTTGAGGTTTCAGTCTGTAATGCAAAGACATTCAGCATCAGTAAGGCTGGTTGCCCTTGCTGGAGTGTAGGCAATCACCCAGGATACACATGGTGGTGGTCTGAAAAAGCAGTCTGGACATGTGCATTCAAAAAAATCTGAAAAGTGGATTCATAATGTGTCAGTCTGTAAAAGTGATTATCACTTGCCAAAAAAAAAGAGCAGTAAGTGTGCATTCAAATTGGCAAAGAAATTTTGTTTTGTGACTAATGTGAAAACATGACTCTGTGTGCAAATAGGAATTACAGGCAGAGATTTATTGCGTTTTGCTCTGGTGATTTCACAGTTGCATTAGTAGGAAAAAGGGGGAGCGATTTTTTGGTGCAGAAGCAGACTCTTAGCACACACCCAGCTCCTTTCCATGTATAATCATGCACAGTATTTACAAGCGAGTGGGGTTTGAGGTTTTAGTCTGTAATGCAAAGACATTCAGCATCACTAAGGCTGGTTGCCCTTGCTGGAGTGTAGGCAGTCACCCAGGATACACATGGTGGTGGTCTGAAGAAGCAGTCTGGACATGTGCATTTAAAAAAATCTGAAAAGTGGATTCATAATGTGTCAGTCTGTAAAAGTGATTATCACTTGCCAAAAAAAAGAGCAGTAAGTGTGCATTCAAATTGGCAAAGAAATTTCGTTTTCTGACTAATGTGAAAACATGACTCTGTGTGCAAATAGGAATTACAGGCAGAGATTTATTGCGTTTTGCTCTGGTGATTTCACAGTTGCATTAGTAGGAAAAAGGGGGAGCGATTTTTTGGTGCAGAAGCAGACTCTTAGCACACACCCAACTCCTTTCCATGTATAATCATGCACAGTATTTACAAGCGAGTGGGGTTTGAGGTTTCAGTCTGTAATGCAAATACATTCAGCATCACTAAGGCTGGTTGCCCTTGCTGGAGTGTAGGCAGTCACCCAGGATACACATGGTGGTGGTCTGAAGAAGCAGTTTGGACATGTGCATTTAAAAAAATCTGAAAAGTGGATTCATAATGTGTCAGTCTGTAAAAGTGATTATCACTTGCCAAAAAAAAAGAGCAGTAAGTGTGCATTCAAATTGGCAAAGAAATTTCGTTTTGTGACTAATGTGAAAACATGACTCTGTGTGCAAATAGGAATTACAGGCAGAGATTTATTGCGTTTTGCTCCGGTGATTTCACAGTTGCATTAGTAGGAAAAAGGGGGAGCGATTTTTTGGTGCAGAAGCAGACTCTTAGCACACACCCAGCTCTTTTCCATGTATAATCATGCACAGTATTTACAAGCGAGTGGGGTTTGAGGTTTCAGTCTGTAATGCAAAGACATTCAGCATCACTAAGGCTGGTTGCCCTTGCTGGAGTGTAGGCAGTCACCCAGGATACACATGGTGGTGGTCTGAAAAAGCAGTCTGGACATGGGCATTTAAAAAAATCTGAAAAGTGGATTCATAATGTGTCAGTCTGTAAAAGTGATTTTCACTTGCCAAAAAAAAAGAGCAGTAAGTGTGCATTCAAATTGGCAAAGAAATTTCGTTTTGTGACTAATGTGAAAACATGACTCTGTGTGCAAATAGGAATTACAGGCAGAGATTTATTGCGTTTTGCTCTGGTGATTTCACAGTTGCATTAGTAGGAAAAAGGGGGAGCGATTTTTTGGTGCAGAAGCAGACTCTTAGCACACACCCAGCTCCTTTCCATGTATAATCATGCACAGTATTTACAAGCGAGTGGGGTTTGAGGTTTCAGTCTGTAATGCAAAGACATTCAGCATCAGTAAGGCTGGTTGCCCTTGCTGGAGTGTAGGCAGTCACCCAGGATACACATGGTGGTGGTCTGAAAAAGCAGTCTGGACATGTGCATTTAAAAAAATCTGAAAAGTGGATTTATAATGTGTCAGTCTGTAAAAGTGATTATCACTTGCCAAAAAAAAAGAGCAGTAAGTGTGCATTCAAATTGGCAAAGAAATTTCGTTTTGTGACTATTGTGAAAAGAAATGTAGTAATATATTTAAATAAAATAAAGGAATTTTTTTTTAGTTTTTTTCAGGTATTGCTGAAGAGCAGTGAACAAAATTTAAGATGCCTACAAAATCCAGAGTTCAAAAAACTCACAAAAAAAACCTATATTTGAAGACAACTGGAGGACCAAAGTTAGTAGAAGTTGCTCATGTTGGGAAAAAGAAAAAATCTTCTGGTAAGCAGAAAAAACAATTTCTAAAAAATATATTCAAAAGAATGAAAAATGTACAAAATGTCTGTACTGGAAAGAATGTTTTGAAAAGAAAAGGACAGAAAAAAATTGAGAATTTAGTTAATGCAAATATACCTTCTGCAACTGAAAAGATTTACATAAATAGAAAAACAGCGTTTAAAGAGATACGTAGAAAAATGTTTCAGAGAAGAGTTATGTCCAATTTGATAAAGGATGTGAAGAAATATAAGCAAAAGAGTAAGTTTTATAAAAGAAAAAAAGAAATTGAAGCCATTGCAGCAAAGGCATTAGAATTAAAAAGGAAACTATTCATTTTAATTTTGAATAGGATGCGTACATTAGACAAAATGGTTAATGTACTGAAATCACATAGCAAAAGGAAAAGAGTAGTGAACAGAACAAACTTTTGTAAAGTGTTTTTAGGAAAGCGGATGCATAGTTCAAGTAGTGAACCTTTTTTTAATGAAGAGAGCTATTTTCAAAGTAATAGTTTGCTGCATGCAGTTGACACCAGAGGTCGTGCTTACGAAGTAAAAAATGGTTGCATAATGGAGAAGGAGATAATGGTTCCAAGAGATGAGGTACAAGTGATGGCAGATGAGGCTATGGGGAGACGTCCTAAAGCCCCAGTGTACACTTGGAATTGTAGTAGTATTTGCACTGTGCGTCAGGAATCTATTGACAAATTTCGTGAGTTTCTAAGAGAATATAGTAAAAAAAGTATAAAACAGAAGATTAAGGTGCTTCAAAGTCTAGATCCATGCAGAGTGAGAGAGAATACTGGTTTGCAGGGTCATTCTCTGGCTTGTCTATCTAGAAAAGTGTGTAATAGTGTTTTCCATCATTTTAGGATGCTGGCTGTTCATCATACTGAAATGAGAAAGTTTGTGAGACGGTTGTATTTTGCTAAAAGTCCAGCAATAAAGTTAGATGAATTGAATAGGGCTCTGTTCCGTGGAACGGTATCAGATGTAGAGAAGGTTGTTGATGAAATTCAGTTTTGTTACTTTGGTCCTGAACAAAACAGTGCAGAGAAGGACACAGTAAATGAGGAAGAAGTGGAAGAGAATGTAGAACCCTCTGTAAGTAAGACATTTAATGATCACATAACAAAATTTGCAATAATCTCTAATGAAAGACCAAATATTACTTGTATTTGTTGCCGCAGAACTCATTATAGAAAACAAACCAGGTATGTTGATCTCTACAGAAAGAGTGAAAATGAAGATAATTATAAGTGGAAGGATTTTGCCACATATATATTTCTTGAAAATTGTTTTGAATTGGGTGAAGTACAGCGTATTTGTAAATACTGTTACAACAAGTTAGAGGAAAATAGAATGCCGACCAGAGCTGTACATAATAATTTAGAATTGGATGCTATTCCTGCTGAACTTTCTGAATTAAATACATATGAGTCTATACTCATTCAATGTGTTCATCCGTTCCAGACCATAGTACGTATGGAGCCCAAAACTGGTAAATTACCTCCTTCTGATTTACTGAGAGGTTTAAAAGGTAGAGTGGTGTATTTGCCCTTGGATTTGAAAAAAAATATGGAAACTATTGATGCGGATACTTTGGAAACTGAACCATTAATTATTCTGGTTAATGGTGTACCTACAAAGAATAAGAAGATTTGGCAGGAGCTGGTAGATGTACGGAAAGTACAAAGAGCAAATTTGTATTTGAAAAGGAATAACAAATGGTATGAATCAATTTATATAGAAGAAGAAGAAGAAGAAGATTTACAAGAAGACACAGAAACACCAACTGGACAAATTGAAAAAGTGGACAAGTCAAAGGAAGAAGAAATTTATGAACATTTTAGCATACATCCTCTTCATTCAAAAGAAGTTATGGGAGACAATATTGATCTCTTTCAGATGAAGAAAGCAAAAGGAAGTCCCGTGAGTGTATGGGAGGAGAGCTTGGAAGCTCGATGTTTTCCCCAGCTGTTTCCTAAAGGAAAAGGAGGACGATACGATGAACGTCCGGAACAGATTCCAGCTTCTGAGTATCGGACTACAAGACTATATGCTGAAGATCCCAGATTTCGACAAAGTATTCCTTATTTGTTCCATCTTTTATTTGAAAGCGACTTGTCTGCACTGTCTTATGCAGTAAATCACATTTTAAAAAGTGGAGTACATTTACAAAATGTGTCTGCTAAGGATTTTATGGAGAAAGTGCAGCACCGAGATGATCATTTGGAAACACAACTGATCAATCTGATGGCTTGTCAGCGTGGGACAAATGAATATTGGTACCGACGCCATGGTGAATTAAAATGCATGTTACGGAATTTAGGAACACCAACATGGTTCGTTACCCTAAGCTGTGCGGAGTACGCTTGGGATGATTTACTGGATTTTCTACGAGAGGCAAATTCAAACATTAAAAACATCGAATACAAGACAGCAGGAGAACTGTGCTCATTGGATCTGGTTAATGTTTGCAGATATTTCAATCATAGATTTGAGGCTATGATGTCCTTCATCTGCAATAAAAAAAATCCACCTCTTGGAGAAGTAGTAGATTTCTTTTGGAGAAAAGAGTACCAGGCAAGAGGTGCTCCTCATATTCATATGCTGTTGTGGATCAAGGATGCCCCAAAGTTTGGAACAGATACTGATGAAGCAGTGTTATCTTACATTGAAGAATATGCAACATGTGCTATACCAAAAAGCACAGAAGAGAAAAAGTTAAAGGAGCAAGTTTTACGTTTCCAAAGTCATCGGTGTGGAAAATACTGTCGACGGAAATACAAGAGCAAAGATAAATACTACACTAAATGTCGATTTGGATTTCCTAGACCTGTGCTTTCAAATGGAAGAGTAAACAGTTTTATGTCAGCTGTGAGACATACTATCACAAGAAAATCACCTAAGAATACCTACAACCTTAAAAGAAAAGAAGAATCAAAAAATATAAATGACTACAACCCAGTCATTTTATCCATGTGGAACGCTAACATGGATATACAGTATGTAGCTGACAATTCCATTGCTGTTGCTCGATATGTAACGTCTTACATTACGAAATCAGAAAAAACAGAATTGAAGGAAATGTGGGAAGAGATTTCTCACGAGAAGACTGTCAGTAAGAAGCTGTACAGTTTCAGTTTGAAGATGTTATCGCATCGAGAAATTGGATCCTACGAATGTTCAGATAGGTTATCTTCTGCAAGTCTCTACTCGAAGTCAAGAAGAATAATTTGGGCAAGTTTAGGCCTTGCAGCAATGAGAAATCGGGTACTAAAATCTGTTGGAGAAATTGAATATTTGGCCGAGAATGACCCAGAAAGTACAGATATTTTGAAATCAAACATGTTGGACACATATTATCCCAAGAGAAGTCAACATCTGGAGAACATGTGTCTCTATGAAGTGCTGCAGAACTACATTTATTCACGGAAAGCCGCAGAAGACATCAACAATGGAAAATATAAAGTCATTGGTGAGGAAGGATGTTTGGTGAAGCAAACAAAAGGAAGTTTGATAAATCACAGGAAGCTGAGTTGCGACACTACTGACAAGAAGGAATTTTACTACTTGGCTCTTTTACAGTTGTTTAAACCATGGCGTACAGAGGATGAACTACTGGGAGAATTTCAAAGCTATGAAGATTCTTTTAATGCTTGCAAAGACAGCATACAATGCAGTACATTCTCAAGTTATCTGCAAATGTTAAATGAAGAAATTGAACAGGAAACTACAATTGCAGCAGAAATAGCTAGAGACAGTTCTCAGGACAGCCAAAGTTCAGAAACACTCAGTCAAGATCCCCTAGGACAACCAATCGTTGAAAATGAAGCATCAATAGCCATGAATGAAGTGGAAACGGCTATGAATCAAGCTCAAGAAGAATTTATAGACTTACAAAATTTGGAAAGACAACTGAACGAAGAGCAGCAACAAATTTATGAAGAGATCAGAAACAAAATTGATCACGGATTTCTACATGAAAAAAAAGAGTGCTCATGCACATCATTTCATCCAATCAGGATGTATGTAAGCGGACAAGCTGGAACTGGAAAAAGTTTCCTAATTAAAGTCATCAGAAGCTACCTACAGCAAAAAACGGATTCTACTTTGTCTTGTGTGGTTACTGCTCCAACTGGGTTAGCAGCATATAACATAAAAGGAATCACTTTACATCGTTTGCTAATGTTGCCAGTGGAGCATGAGAACAAAATACAATACAACAAGCTAACTGGAGAAGCATCCTTGGAAGTTTCAAGAGTCTTGAAGAAGATGCAAGTTCTCATTATTGATGAGGTGAGCATGGTTTCAAACTTAATGCTTGCCTTTGTGCATTTAAGAATGCAGCAAATTCTGAAGACAGACTATGACATGTTATTTGGTGGAAAACACGTCATAGTTTTTGGAGATCTTTTGCAACTTACTCCAGTTAAAGGACAACCAGTGTTTAATACTGTCACACATGAAGACACGAAGAAGTCATTGGGAAGCATCGGAAATACAAATATTTGGTCCTTCTTTGAGTACAAGGAACTTACTACTAATATGAGGCAAGCAAGCGATGAAGAATATGGAAGTATTCTGAAAGATATCAGAATTGGACTACTCACAGAAGTTGGCAAAAAAGCATTACAGAGTCGGCTGCTACATAATTTATTTCCAAAGGAAGAAATAGTTGCAGAGAAGATATACAAGAACATTGCAGAAAACAAAAGTATCATCTGCTTAATGCCAACTCTACGTGAATGCTCAATATTCAATGAGGAGCTTTTGAAATTGGAAAAGGAAGAGATCAGGAAATTAGAAGTAGTGGACAAAATTGAGGATGGAAGAATTACTGTCACAGTAACAGGCACACTGAAAAATAAATTGGATTCACTAGAGAAGAACATTTCCAAAACAGCTGGATTAGAAAAAAATCTATATGTTTGCATGAACTGTAGAGTATTTTTAAGGAGAAATTTGGATGTTGAAAAAGGTTTAGTTAATGGAGCTATGGGAAGAGTTGTGGGTTTTATTAATTATCAGAAAAAAGATGGAATTGAATGTTTAAAAATAAAATTTGATCAGATAGAAGAAGTTAAAGACATTTGTCGTTGTACAGTTCGTTTCATGCTTGTGAAAGACTTATATGTACGTAGGAAGCAGTTTCCGTTTTCGCTAGCATATGCTGTAACTATTCACAAGTCTCAAGGATTGACTGTAGATTGTGCATTTGTGAACATTGGTTCAACTGTGTTCAAAGAAGGTATGGCATATGTTGCTTTGTCACGAGTGAAAACATTATCAGGTTTATTCATGATAGACTTTGATGACTCAAAAGTTAGTGCTGATACAAATTGTGTAAAGGAGTATAATAGATTAAGAAGAAGCTATGCTCCTCATTTAGGTCAGTATCCTGTGTTGGAGAAACGTGTAGTTTCTCGTAAAAGGAGAAATGAGAATATCTGTGATGAAGATGTACAGAGGAGGAAAAAAAAGAGGAGTGATGTAATTGCAAGCAAAAAGAGTAAGGAAAAAGAAGAACAGGTTGTAGGATGTCATTTTGAAAATAGCTCTGGTGTCAACTGCTACGCAAATGTAGTGCTGAATGTTGCATTTTATCTGGAAAGTTTGCAAGAGCAGATAATAGTAAATCAGGGAAAAAGATTCTGTTCAGAGCTGAGTCTCCTTTTTCAAAAGCTGAGTAATGATAAAACTCAAATAGAAAGTGCTACTGAAATTGTGGTAAATAATTTAATTACCGGGACTTAATTTGATACAGAAACATAATAAAATAGCTCAGTAAATAAGAGGCAGAATCCGTGGTATTAGAGGTTCGGAATGGGCTTTATTCCAATGGTCGATTATAATCGGTTGCTCCAAGTTCCATCACCACGAAGGTTCAGGAAGTGAAGTACATACATTATTGACAATCAATTACTTTTATACAATGGACATTACAGTGAAGCAAATACAAGAGGCGTAACAATTGATAGCAAAGATAACAATTCACATGCGTAACCGGAAATGGGCGTAATGAGGAGTAAAAAGGAACATAATTGGTTATGATATCATATATAGGTGGATCTATAAGATTATACTTGGTATAGATGCGCGCGCAGCAGCATGACGTGTGATTGACGTGCAACTAGGGGGTGAAGGGGACTTGACATTTAGCTCTACATGTGGCGACAGAAGTCTGGAGGGTCAAGTCAACCTAATCCCAAATCATATCTAACATCCTATGTTTAAAGAACTATGTTATCCAAAAGAGAGGTCTCTTCTTAGAGTAGAATCTTATTCTATACTGACTATACTGACTGTTAGTGCGTGTACAAGCGTCTAAGTGTCTACACTAGATGCGAGGGCGGAAATCTTCCATAGCAATAGGGCTATGAATTACTTTAATAAAGACAGAGAAGCCGAGCCTTTGCTCGGTAGCTGGAAGAATGTTTACTTAAACTGCTAGACAGGAATGGATCGGGCAGGGAACGGAGCAGATAATTTTGAAGGTGAAATACAGTTTTTGGCAAGCAGCAGGCTGATGTCAGGCTTCGTGAGCCGCGCAGAGAATGAGACAAAGTTCATGGTCACAGATGCAGGCTCAGACTGGAGCTTTCAGAGGCAGAAGGCAAGAAGAGTTCGATGACAGAATCAGGGCCTACTTGCCTGGACTGTAAAAATGGCATAAGTGAACCATATAAAACCGGTGGCCTTTCATACTTAGGAATGGAATATCCGGCCTATTCATGGCGGATCTGACAGAGGACATGTTGACGGTGGACGCACATGTGTTTGCGTCTTCATAACTGGAACTGGAGGGAACATACATGTACTTGTGATTCATACATGGAACCGTTGGGGTCCAAGATAGGGGACATAACTGATCAGAAAAATCCATATTTCCACATTCCCTCCTTGTCCCCTACTTGCCCGTTAAGAGATATCAATCTTCATCAATCCATTGATCTGTTCATATAACATCATTTGTTCTTCTTTCTTCTTCCGTGACGAATGAAGTCTTGGTGGTGGAATACACGATGTGGCACACAGACCACAGATCGCTGGTCCACATTGTAGACATAGACAGCAACTGAATAATATGAGAAGGCCAATACCTAGGAAAGATAGGACCTTCCATCCAAAGGTAGATAATACACTCCAAAACCAACCGGACCAAGTCCAGGTGCCTGGATTCTGGTGTATCTGGCTTACAATCTTATGAAGGCGAGTTATGGCTTTATATACAGATGGCGAATTTTCTGGTATGAAAATGCAACAGCTTGATCCGATGACCCTACAAGCTCCGCCCCTATCGGCCAGGATGACGTCAAGGACAAGACGATTTTGAAGCACAACAATCCGCATAGCAGACTGCTCTTCTGTTAAATTGCCTAAGGCGGAAATAGTTTCGTTCACTACTGCTTCAAGGGTTCTAGTTAATCTACGTATCAGCTTACTATTAGTAACGGTACCTATATAGGGAAAGAGACCTTTATTGAAATCTGTGTATTTTTCCCATGCTGTTTCAGTGTAATCGACTATTGGGAGATCTCTCCTTACTCTATTATATACTAAATGAGTGTTTCTGTGATAATCAGGAGGAGCTAGAAAAACAGGTGGCAAAAGGAATCCAATATAGCAAGTACCATCCCAATCTAGAGGCAAACGTACATATGCCGTCTGACCACATATGAAATAAGAATGGCGGAAAGCTCTAAATGTGGACTTGCCTTGATCACTAAATTCTACTACAGTGGTGCATTTACTATGGCCCATATGTATGGAACCATTCTTTCTTATACATAATTCCCCTTTTACTGGGAATACGGACATGGCGGGCAAGATTGGAGTAGTTTCGGACTCGACATTTAGGATCATAAGATTAAGTGTAAAATTACCTAATCCATACACTTCATTTTCTAGATCCGTTCCTGTACTCTGGGGAAGTCCCTCCTTGTTAGGGTAGCAGACCTTAAGCAAAACTAGGTTCAAATTTCCCCATACCCAGTTATCTTGATAAACTGCAGAATTCGAATCTAGAGAATTAATTAAACTAAACCATGCTCCACAGGAGCCGTTGTGTGTGAACGGGTATGGAAAGAGAGGTAGAATTCCTTGATAATTCTGATAGGGAGGGAGTCGGCCACATATCCAACAATTTGTAGCATTGCTAACCTGATGGGAATGATGTAACATACTTATAAACGTGTTATTGCGCAGCGCAAATCTATAAGACAACTCAAGCGGAGGTAATTCACTAAAAGAATGTTCAGCAGTAACATTGTAAACATGTCTAGAAATAGGGTAATATATGTGCAACAATATACTTGTAGTAATTATTAAAAGACTTAAGAAAAACAAGATTAATAATGTCACTATGCAATGACTACGCAGTGATTTACAGTACGCCTGTCGTTTCAACATTTTCCGGGTGTTTTCTCTACTCAGGTCCAAGGGATACATGTCAGAGACAATTCAACCGCTTCACCTTGGAGAGGACTTAAACAATCAAATTGCTTGACTGCTTGGGCCTAAGCTTTAGTTTATAGTGTTCGGAATTACTTTGTTCAACAAAAGGAAGTTTTGAGTCAATGGGTGAAGTCACACGAGGTGGGGTATTCACATCTGCTGGTAGTCCATGAAATTTCTTGATATGACTTGAATGAATCCAGCCTTTCCTGCCCTCGATCTTCACGGCTGTTCTTGTGGTGAGCAACACCAACTGAGGCGATCTCCACCTAGGTTCCAGCTGAGTCTTTCGATCAAAGTTCCTCACGAGGACCAGGTCTCCCGGAACTACGTCATGGGGTTTCACCTCAGTGTTGTCAGGAAAAGCTGCAGCTACCTGTGAACGACAAGATTGTAGTGCAGACATCAAGGAAGCCAAGTAATCTGTCAGCATATTACAGTCAACATCAGTTATTTTGCGTGGTATGGGCGTCCCCCACATATTTGGTGGTCTGCCGAAGATCACCTCATACGGGGATAGCCCTGTTCGAGAGTGTGCTACCATTCTCATGTAAAAGAGTGCAACTGGTAATGCTACTACCCAGTCGACACCTTTTTCCCTGCATATTTTGGACAATCTGATTTTCAGTATCTGATTATGTCTTTCTACGAGACCTGCTGCCTCGGGGTGTCGGACACAGTGGAACTTCCACTGATAGCCTAACAAAAGTGAAACATGTTTCATTAATTCGGATGAGAACGGCTGGCCGTTATCTGAGTGAACAACACGTGGTAAACCGTATCGTGGGAAGAATTCTCGAACCAACTGTTTGGCAGTAGTCGGGGCAGTGTAATCTGAAACCGGGTATGCCTCCGTCCAACGGGAAAGAGCACAAACAACTACGAGAACATATTTGAATCCTCGACATCGTTCCATCTGGATATAATCCATCTGGAGGACTTCAAAAGGGTGATCAGGAGGATGAAATCCACCCTGTTCTACGGGAACGCTTTTTCCTGGGTTGAACTGGCAACAGATCATACAGGTACGAACTTTTTGTTTGGCTGCTGCTCGTAAATGTTTATTGAACCAAATGTGTTGAATGCTGTCTAGCATAGCTTTTTCTCCTAGATGTGCTGGACTATGTATAGTGTTAATTATAACTTGGACCATTGAATCAGGAAGGAACCACACAGACTTTTCCTTCATCATCCATCCTTGGTCCGTTTGGATCCCTCCTAATTCGGTCCATTTCTTTATTTCATCTGGTGTAGCATGTGTCTGTATGTCAATTACGTCAAGAGTAGGATCTTTAACCGTCATACAATGTGTCGGCGTCGGGACTATTGTCTTTGTCATGTCGGATGTTTGAGTTTGAGCGGTCTGTTTAGCTGTTCTGTCGGCTAGATCATTGCCTTGAGAAATGACATCAGTAACTTTCGTATGAGCCTTACATTTCATAATTGATATTGCAGTGGGTAGATGTATTGCATCTAATAAGGCATGGATGAGGGGTCCGTGCTGAATGTGGGCACCATGGGAAGTTAAATAACCTCTCTCTCGCCACAGCACGCCGAAGTCATGTACAACTCCAAATGCATAACGTGAATCAGTGTATATGTTGACTTTTTTATTTGTGGCTTGAATACAGGCCTGTGTCAGAGCGATGAGCTCTGCGGCTTGAGCTGACAAGGTATTTATGCGATTAGTTTCAATGATTTCAGTATCTGTTGTGACTGCGTAAGCGGCCACTAACTCTCCTGTACTAGTTCTCATACATGAACCATCTACATACAATGTCAGGTCTGGGTCTGACAATGGAACATCGGTTAAGTCTTGTCTAGGTTTCGTCGTTATTGTAATAACTTCAATACAGTCATGGGCTAGTGGGTCTGTTCCAATCACAGGTAAAAGTGTGGCAGGATTCAATGTGTTACAACGTCTGATTTCTATATGTGGCTGAAACAATGTCAGTTCGTACCCAGTGAGTCGCGCAATAGTCAAGTGTTGTGTTTGCGTTCTATTTACAAGAACCTCTACTGCATGTGGTACTTGAACTGTCAATGGATGTCCTAACACTATGGCGTCGCTCTGTCTTATTGCTAAAGCTGTCGCTGCCACTGATTTCAGGCATGCAGGCAAAGCCTGAGCTACGGGATCTAATGTACTAGAAAAATAAGCACATGGTTTGTGTGCTCCTGCTTGTTCCTGTGTGAGTACTGACAAGGCAGTACCTTCGCGTTCTGTAACGAAAAGTGTAAACTGTTTACTGTAACATGGTGTTGCTAAAACAGGTGCTTGACATAAGGCTTTCTTTAAGCTTTCAAAAGCTTGTGTATGTTCCTGAGTCCAAGGGAGAACAGTCGATGTGGCTGCCTCCTGTGTTGTCAACTGAATTAGTGGTTTTGCTATAAATGCATACTGAGGGATCCACTGCCTACAATATGAAGTGAGGCCTATGAAAGCCCGTACCTCCTTTTGTGTCTTGGGTATTGGCATGTTAGCTATTAACTGAATGCGGTCAGGTGTAAGCTGCCTTCCCTCCTTGGACAGCGAGTGTCCAAGATAAACAACTCGCTGGACACAGAATTGCAGCTTAGAAGGGGACACCTTGTGCCCCTTTTCGGCTAGAAATTGTAAAACTGTCAGTGATGCTTTCTCACATTCGGGTTCGCTTCTCGCGGTGATCAGCAGATCATCGACATATTGAAGCAGAGCAGTGTTAACTGGCATGTGGATACTGTCGAGTTCTCGTTTCAGTGCTTGGCTATAGATGCTGGGGCTTTCTGTAAATCCTTGAGGTGCGCGTGAGAATTTAAAGCTACGTCCATTTAAACTAAATCCGAACAAATATTGGCTTTCCGGATCTATTGGGACGCTGAAAAAGGCATTCTTGAGATCAATTACAGTAAAGAATGTTGCTTCGGGATCAATAGCTGTCAGTAATGACGAGATATCTGGGACCACAGGGAATTGTGGCACAATGCATTTGTTTAATTCGCGCAGATCAATAACCAGTCGATATACTGGCGGGGCCTTTGGATCTGTTCGTTTAAGAATCGGGATTATCGGTGAATTACATACATTGGAGTCTGTTTCCACAACCACTCCTTGGGCAATGAGCTCGTCAATGATTTGTAGTAAAGCCACTACAGCATCTGGTGGTAACTTGTATTGTCGCATTCGTGGTAGTACCACTCCTGCCTTTAGTGTGACTCGATATGGTGTAATATTCATGCACCCAACATCCGTAGGGCCTTGTGCCCATAGATGTGTAGGTAAAGTCTGCAGTCGGTGATCCATGTCTCTAGACACATAGTGACCTTTAAAATCACGTAAAAACAATCTTACTCCTTCCGGAGAGCAACATATTATAGCTCCTAGAGCTTTCATTGTTTTTATTCCTAACAAGTTTTCTGGACATGATTTAGTAAGCAATAAATCTGTAGTTCGGGTCAAAGGTCCTATCGTAAGTGGAAGAGGCTGTGACACTTCATTAACAATAGGTTTTCCTGAAAAACCAAGGGAAATATTCTGAGAGCCTGAGAGGGGTGCCCCTGGAACTTCACTACGTTTTATGGTTGTTCGACTTGCCCCTGTATCGAGTAAAAATGTTCTGCCTTGGCCTAATAATTCACTATGTACATAAGGTCCTTCTTGATCTACAGGGATCTCGATAAGGGGTAAGTCAACTTCCCTCTCTAGGCTGGTTCATGCGTATCGCTGGTAATCAGGATAGTCGTACTGTGCGGTCTGGTACAGTTGTCGTGTCGTGGTTTGTGTGGCAGCAACGGGCAGCGCTGGTGCAGCTGGCACAAACTGTATAGACTGTGGTGGAGCTGGCATGGACTGTGCATGCTGCGGGGCTCCTTGTTCATTCTGATCCTGTCTAGGTGGCCGTGGTCTTTCTTTAGTATTACCTATGGCGATATTATGTTTCAAAACTGGACAATCGTGTACGTAATGACCTGGCTTTTTACAATAGTTGCATGTCCCTTTTACAGGTCCGGTTGAATCACTGGAATGTGTCGTACCCTTTTTATGTCCTTCAGCTGGAACTGTCTGGGAAACTAGCATTTTCATTTTCGTGTCTTTCATACGTCTATGTTCATGTTCTTGTTCCTCTCTAATTCTATTGTGATGGTACTGTAACATTTGTAACATTTGTGATGGAGTGTTACCTTGCCAGGTACTCTCGAATTTTAATACTCTATTCTTTACTTGAGGCAAGGCATTTTCTACTAATTTTGTTACAAACAGATGTGGGTATGATTCGCTACTTGCTTTTATGCCACTATTTATACCAAAACATTTTTCAAATCGGGCATAGTAATCACTAGTGTCTTCATCTTGCTTCTGTTTACAGGCTGAAATTGTACCCCAGTCTTCCTTTTTCGTAGTTAATAAACGTGGCAGTACCTGTACTAATAAACCTGGTAGCGCTTTAGTTTTATCCCCAAGTCCTGCTCCTGCAGTTCGGGCCTTTTCTTCTGCTTCTAATACTGACCATTCTATCTTTTGGTCTCCTACCTCCCACTCTTTTTCCCTGAGTTTCTCATAAATGCCAGCAGGCATTAATACCTTTAATATTGTCATGATGTCGGGATAGGTATACTCTCCCATGAGTAACATGTCTTTAATTTCTCGGTGAAAACCCGCTGGATCTTTGTCATGACTGGGTACCACTTTCTTCATTTCTAACAATTCTATTTTCGATATGGGCGTATATACAAATACGCGTTTAAACTCATTGTCCTCGCCTTTTATTGGGTGCACTTCTCTTAAGGGATTCTGTCTATCCATGTAATACGTGGTTCTTTCCTTGATGGGCAATGAGACATGTTCTGAACATACAAAAAGAATATACTGCTTTCTTGATTCTAGAATTTCTTTAATTAATTTAGTACCTGAACCTCTCCATCTATTCATGAGCAATTCAGTCAATATGTCAGGTAAGGGACCAGGGTCCGAATGCTGACTCTGATATAGTATAAGGAGTTGTTGAATCATGTAAATCCCAGCTAAACGCTGTTCATCTGGGGTGAGATTCAAAAATGTGCGTGCTACTGTATCATCACTGTACTTTCCGGGACTGTCAACCCAATGGACAGCTGACCTGGCTAAATCTTGTTCATCCATAGAATCGAGAAAATGATAACCCCTTCGTTCTCGGAGTAATTTGTCAGCTGCTTGGAATGAATGCTCGTTAGACCTTATATTAATTATAGGTGTTTGAAAATTCCTGTTATTATCTGGACATATCGGACGTATCGGGTCAATAAAACATCTATTACTATTATGAGATCTTCCTCTACCCACATAGGCTATGGTGTCTGACTGTCCTGTGGACAGTCCTGATCCTTCTTCCTCGTTTTGTTCGAACTGGTCTACCGCTAATCTTTCTTCGTGTAGGCGTTCTATTTCTTTACGGATCTTTCGGCACATGGCTACTATACAATTTTGCTTATCATGTCTACCTTCTGATATATTCTGGCTCCATCTGGTAAGAATTTGCATTGCTTCCGGGTCTACCCACGGTCGGTCTTGATTTCTGATCACACAATTTATGAGGAAACGTAACAGTTCCCCCTGTATCTCCACTTTCTGGTATTCCATAGCTCTGTTAATACATTCAGAATCTCGCCCTGTTTGGACAAAATGGTATATATTATCTAGATGCGCAGTCATTCCTGGTAACTTCCCTAAATACACTGCGGCTCGTCTGATACGTAATGATGCCATGATCATTTCGTCCTCTTTGCCGGGCACAGGGTCATATCTACAATCTACAAGAAGTTCCTTAAGCGTACGGGCATTTATGAGTTTGGGGGTACGTGAATGTGCTGACTCTTGAAAGGTAAGTTTATTTATTCTGGGTGGCGTAGAAAAAATATTGGTAGTACCTCCGGTAGCCCCATCTGGGGTATCGGGCGTGAAAGGATTCGTTGAACGCGACACAGCAACTATAGGTGTGGACACAGCTATAGAAGTAGCTGTAGGAACAGATGCAGAAACAGATGTGCTTGCCGGAATTTGTTGCTGTAGAGATACGGGTACTGGATCTTGGCGTTGAACCTCCCTGGCAGGCGGTCTATGTGGGGCGGAATTAGCATACTCGGGTGCTGCGTCATCTAAATATGAGGAAAGAAAAACATCTTCTGCGGTTCTAGGATGCCCCTTAGGATGTACCTTTATTGGAAATAATGGGGTTGGCAAGTCTTTTGGTATCTCTGGAGTAGCCTTAGGTAACCCTTCGGCCAGAAGGGGATACATACCATTCATAAGGGCATTTCTTTGTCTGTCTACTTGTTCTGATTTCACTCGGATACCTTCTTCAATTAATAGGTTTTCTCGAACTTTATTTGAACTCTCTTTATTCTTCTCTTCCTGTCGGAGTGCTTTTTCTGTACGTCTATGAGATTCTTTACGCCATAACTCAACGGCGTCTTTCTGTGACTGTCTGACTTTCCTTTTCCATAACTCTTCCTCGACTTTCATGATGCACTCTGCATCCCAGGTCCCCGCTGTGGGCCACCTCTGACTTTCTGGTAATTCCTTGGTGTAGTCTACCCATAAATCAAGAAATAATATAGCGTCTAAGCCATGTTTATGATACATGAAGTACCCTGGAGTGTCCCTAGGAGGAATAGGAACGGCTTCTTCGAGTACCCCTTTTCTTGTTGTGATCTGTCTTAATTTTGAAAAGAGCGGCATATTGAGAACTGATCTGATACTTAATTTAAAACAAACTTAATACAGTAAACACGATAATGAACAGTCATTCACACCACAATATGCAGAACGTACTTAAAACATTTAACATTTAACATTTACCTGAATAATCAATAATGATGACGATCTAAGGAAAACTTAATCACTAGACATAATACTCGACATTAACTGAATCATTCTGAATTATATACTTGATATACTAGATATACTGCTAAACAGTACAGATACACTGCTGAAACAGTGCAGACCGGATTTGTGTACCCAAACCCGTCTTGACCGGCACAACCTATGTGCACGTCAGAAATGCCTCCCCAGTAATGGTACTCACCGGGTAGCTCGGAAACGGAAGGCCTCGGAAACTGAACTGAACTTGGACCGGACTGGACTCGACTCGAACACTGCGGAGACTGGACTCGACTTGGGACTTCGGAAACTGGTGGGCCTCTGTGTACCTCGGATCTTGCTCTCTCAGCTAGGCTCTGGTCGGGATACTTCGCACTTCTCACCGCCTCGTCTGGGTGTTGATCGCAGCCTCAGTCGCCCCCGCTTGACCGGAGGGAGATACAGGAAATCCTGCTGGTACGCGTTATTGTCCGTCCAGCTGTGGCAGGAGACCGGGCCTGCAACTCACCGCCGGCGCGTGAGATGAGAAAGTGTCCCTATTCGGGCGCCATTCATGTGGTAAATAATTTAATTACCGGGACTTAATTTGATACAGAAACATAATAAAATAGCTCAGTAAATAAGAGGCAGAATCCGTGGTATTAGAGGTTCGGAATGGGCTTTATTCCAATGGTCGATTATAATCGGTTGCTCCAAGTTCCATCACCACGAAGGTTCAGGAAGTGAAGTACATACATTATTGACAATCAATTACTTTTATACAATGGACATTACAGTGAAGCAAATACAAGAGGCGTAACAATTGATAGCAAAGATAACAATTCACATGCGTAACCGGAAATGGGCGTAATGAGGAGTAAAAAGGAACATAATTGGTTATGATATCATATATAGGTGGATCTATAAGATTATACTTGGTATAGATGCGCGCGCAGCAGCATGACGTGTGATTGACGTGCAACTAGGGGGTGAAGGGGACTTGACATTTAGCTCTACATGTGGCGACAGAAGTCTGGAGGGTCAAGTCAACCTAATCCCAAATCATATCTAACATCCTATGTTTAAAGAACTATGTTATCCAAAAGAGAGGTCTCTTCTTAGAGTAGAATCTTATTCTATGCTGACTATACTGACTGTTAGTGCGTGTACAAGCGTCTAAGTGTCTACACTAGATGCGAGGGCGGAAATCTTCCATAGCAATAGGGCTATGAATTACTTTAATAAAGACAGAGAAGCCGAGCCTTTGCTCGGTAGCTGGAAGAATGTTTACTTAAACTGCTAGACAGGAATGCATCGGGCAGGGAACGGAGCAGATAATTTTGAAGGTGAAATACAGTTTTTGGCAAGCAGCAGGCTGATGTCAGGCTTCGTGAGCCGCGCAGAGAATGAGACAAAGTTCATGGTCACAGATGCAGGCTCAGACTGGAGCTTTCAGAGGCAGAAGGCAAGAAGAGTTCGATGACAGAATCAGGGCCTACTTGCCTGGACTGTAAAAATGGCATAAGTGAACCATATAAAACCGGTGGCCTTTCATACTTAGGAATGGAATATCCGGCCTATTCATGGCGGATCTGACAGAGGACATGTTGACGGTGGACGCACATGTGTTTGCGTCTTCATAACTGGAACTGGAGGGAACATACATGTACTTGTGATTCATACATGGAACCGTTGGGGTCCAAGATAGGGGACATAACTGATCAGAAAAATCCATATTTCCACAAAATTAGAAAACTTTTAGATGTATGTTCAGGACGAACACAGTTTTCTCAAAATGAACAGCAAGATGCACACGAATTTTTGATGTTTTTTCTTCAGGTACTGGAAGAAGAAGAAGTTGCAATTGATAATTTATTTGGTCTCTCTTATAAATGGGAACATAGTTGTGAAAACTGTTATAATATATGTGGCTCTAATGTTGATAATGAAAGGTTTATTTTTTTGACATTGCCAGAGACTAAAACAGTCACTTTTGCTAAATTAGTTAAAGATGCTATTCATAGCATGCAATGCGGTGAGTGTCAATCTGACATGTTTTCAACATTAATTTTAAAGGAATACGGACAGTATGTAATTTTAATGATGCAACGATGTAGAGCTGATGGTTCAAAATTGGATACTTTAATAAAGAAGTTTACAGGACAGCAATTATCAATTTCAGGAAAAACTTTTGTAACTGTTGCAATAATTTTCCATGAAGGACCTACTGTTACTTCTGGACATTACACAGTTTATCTTAAATGTGAAAAAGGCTGGACACTGTGTAATGATTCCCAATTGGTTTTTAAGCAACGTTTGCCTTTTGATTTAGCAAATTCCTATCTAATCTTCCTGAAACCTAAATTTTAGAGAGACTTGGCAAGATCTGGACAAAACAATTTTACCATTTTATTGGATTACCATTGGAATTTTCAAAAATAAAGATTTTTTAAATTATCATTTGGCCTAATGGAAAGATAACCAATTGTAATGTGGACTTTTTTAATTTTTAATGAAACTTTCGAAAACCAAAAATTTAGAGAAAATCGGTAACATCTGCACAATTTAAATTTTGGAATGTTATTGGAGTGCCATTGGAAATTTTTTCAAAAAAGATTTTTTAAATTACTATTTGGCCATGTGGAAAGGTAACCAATTCTATTGTGGACTTAATAAATTATTAATAAATATTTAGGGAACCAATATGTTACAGAGAATCGGTGAGATCTGTACAAATAAAACTTTAGAATTTTATTGGATTACCATTGGAAATTTAATCAAAAAAGAATTTTAAAATTACTATTTGGCCTAAAGGAAATGGAACCAGATGTAATGTGGAGTTATTTGAGATATAATATTGTGATTATACTTCTGAAACAAACATATCAGACGGTATTTTAAAGAAATAAGTATTGATATTAGATGATATTTTTTTAGAATATTATTCATTTCTATAATGTTAAGTTTAAGTAAAAAGAGATTCTGGGCTTTTTTAATACAATCTTTGAGATTGTTATTTTTTTTTGCCCGCTGTAAAATGATGAATGCAATTGCTTTCACAATTTATAGTGAAATGCAATATATTCTGAAAACAGCAAAAATAAGGCAAAAATATTTTTTGATAAATATGTAAATATGTGTACTGTATTATAAAATGTTTTAAAAATATTAATACTTTTTTCTTTTTTTTCAGATTGATATAGAAAATTTTCGAAAACTAGAACCATTTTTAAAGCAATTTTTAAAAAAAACAAATGAATAAATATTTTTTTGAGTGGGTATGGTAAGTCAATAATAATAATTGTAGTCTCTCAAGGACCTTGTAATGTGATAATTGATTTTTAGTGTTTTTAAAAAAAAAAAAAAAATTACGCGCACCGTACGCGTACGGTAAAAAAAAAAAAAAAGTTTTTAAAAACATATATAAAAAAAAGATGAAAGATAAGGTTGGCTCTTAAAAGAGCCGTTGTGTTCATGCAGGGACAGAGGAAAGAAAGATTGGGAAAATTAGTCTCTGCGACAAGTGTGCTGATCTATTTTGTTGTTCACTAGGGAAACACTGGTCTCCCTATGACAAATTAGATCATGACAAGAGGCGCATCGAATATCAACCCTCAGAAATCGAGGATTAATTTCCTGAGGGCCAGCAAAAGGAGATGCTCCCCCCACAGATGAAGGGCTCACCTGACCTGCAGAAGAAGGACTCAGCCCTGCAGATGATGGTCCAGGCTGAGCTGCTGTGGATGTGCTTGGTTGACTTACTGAAGGGTTACCTCCAGTAAGTCGAGCATGTGTCCTTTTGTGTACATCCTTGAGGTGCCTCATCATGGTATGATTCCCAAAGGAATACTTCCTGTCAGGATTACCTCTTGAAAGTACACGCTGACACAGCTTGCAAGTCACTAAGGGTGCATTTACCTTTAGCTGGCCTTCAGGAAAAGTAAAATAATCCCATACATAAGAGGTCTTTTGTTTCCTCGCTCTCTGCCTCAAGGTAGTGCTGCTAGTGCTAGCCTCACTCTCAGAAGGGCTCTGCTGTTCTGCCATCGTATCACAAAGACAACCCAGCTCCTTCTCCTAAGGGATCACAAGCAGAAATGAGGGGAATGGGTGTGGTGTAGGAGAGTTCTAGAACTGAAAGTAGTTTCATCCAATCAAAAGTTGTGTTTCATGATCACATGACCTACCGTACGCTTACGGTACGCTTACGGTGCGCTTACGGCAAAAGTACGCATGCGCGTAAAAAAGACACGCGATTGCGCGCATGCGCATAACAGTCACTACCCGACACTTCCGCGTAACGTGCGCGTGTAGCGTACACGCGTACGCGTCCCACGCGGAGTACGCGCGGCTACGCAAATTGCGTAACTATACGCAAACAGCGTAGATAAATTACGGGCATTGCGTAAACCGTACGCTTACCGTAAGCTTACGGTACGCGTACTAAAAAATTTTTTAAAAAAAGGAAAACATGTATTGCTAATAAATTTTACCTGTTTATTTTATAAAATATTAAAAAAAAACATATTATAGAATTTTAAAAATTTAACCATAGTCTTAAAAAAAGGATAGAAAATTAAAAAAAAAATATGTTTAAAAAATAGAAGAAAATAAAAAAATTAGCATTTAAAAAACCTTGCAAATTCACTGAAAAAACCATGGGTTTCACACACGTTATAGTTACGAATTAGCATTTAAAAAACCTTGCAAATTCACTGAAAAAACCATGGGTTTCACACACGTTATAGTTAGGAATTAGCATTTAAAAAACCTTGCAAATTCACTGAAAAAACCATGGGTTTCACACACGTTATAGTTAGGAATTAGCATTTAAAAAACCTTAGAAATTCAATGAAAAAACCAAAGGTTTCACACATGTTATAGTTAGCTGGACATTTCACTCGTAAAAAACCAATGAAATTCCCCCGTTATAGTTAGTTCAGCTAACTATAACTCGCGCGCCCGCAATGCACTGCTGATGACGTCACATATTACATCACTCATGACATGGTCAGTGACATCACTCATGACATCACTGATGACATCTCAAATGTCCAGACCACCTCTGCCCCTAATATAACCTTTGATACACACATTCAAAAATAAAAATAAAAACAATGGACATACCAATACCAGTTACAACAACCTCTTCAGTAATTCTAAGATCCACATACACATCCACTCATTCACCAACAGTCCTGTACAGTCACTCATACATGTACTCACTCATCATATGTACTCATACACCTATACATCCTGTTACACAATGCCACTCATCCATAGAGTTACTCACACACATAGTCACTCATGCTAATAAAGTATCAAACATACATTTACTTGCATATACAGTTATACACACACCACCACACTTACTTCTACGGAAACTTGCACATACTTAGTCTTTTAAACAATCACTTATAGAAACACATACTTATTCATACAGGAACTCTTTCAATATCTCACTCTCACATATACTCACTTATATACACCAATAGTCACATATACTAGTTTAAAACATATGTAGTTACTCAAAAAGACACTATTGAGACAGTCATTCACTCAGTAACACACCCATACACACACTCATCCACCCATACAGTCCTGCACACATGCTATGTTCAACACATACAAACAGTGAGTCACTCATTCATGCACCTATGCACTACGTAATACCCCCCACCGAACCATGCAGACACTCAGACTGATACTCAAAAAACCAACTAATAACCTATGTAGACACCCATGTAGCTACTCACCAACCCATGCAGCCACTTATACACAAAGTGAGAGACTGATACAGATATTTACATATTTAAACATTACTCACTAAGCCATGTATTCACTATGATACACTTAATCAGTGAGTTACACAATCAATTTTTCAAAAACAAATCATCCATTTAGACACTTATATACCCATTTATTCTTCCATCGACCTTGAGATATACATATATAAAACATATTTAATTTTCAGAAAAACAGCCATTCACTGGATGATGTCATCAGTGATGTCATTTGAGATGTCATCAGTGATGTCATGAGTGATGTCACTGACCATGTCATGAGTGATGTAATATGTGATGTCATCAGCAGTGCATTGCGGGCGCGCGAGTTATAGTTAGCTGAACTAACTATAACGGGGGAATTTCATTGGTTTTTTACGAGTGAAATGTCCAGCTATCTATAACATGTGTGAAACCTTTGGTTTTTTCATTGAATTTCTAAGGTTTTTTAAATGCTAATTCCTAACTATAACGTGTGTGAAACCCATTGTTTTTTCAGTGAATATATATATATATATATATTCACTGAAAAAACCATAGGTTTCACACAAGTTATAGTTAGCTGTACATTTCACTCGTAAAAAACCAATGAAATTCCCCCGTTATAGTTAGTGCAGGCAACTATAACTCACGCGACCGCAATCCTCTGCTGATGCTAATACTGTATTTAGACACTTATTTGCCCATGTCTTCTTCCATTAAATTTTAGCTATACAAATATTACAAATATTTTTTTTTCATAAAGACACATATGTCATCAGCAGAGGATTGCGGTCGCGTGAGTTATAGTTGCCTGCACTAACTATAACGGGGGAATTTCATTGGTTTTTTACGAGTGAAATGTACAGCTAACTATAACTTGTGTGAAACCTATGGTTTTTTCAGTGAATTTGCAAGCTTTTTTAAATGCTAATTCCTAACTATAACGTGTGTGAAATCTATGGTTTTTTCAGTGAATTTGTACGTTTTTTTAAATGCTAAGTTACTTTACGCCATTCGTGGCGTGCGCGCCCAGTTAACGCAGTTCGTTCCGTGCGCGCACGGTGCGCTTCGCGCACCGTGCGCGCACAGTGAGCACGCGGTGCGCTTCGTGCACCGCGCGCCCACTTTACGCAGTTAGTGCCGTGTACGCACGGTGGTCACGCGGTGCGCTGCGCGCACCGCGTGCCCACGTTACGCAGGATGGGCCATGTACGCACGATGCGCTTCGCGCACCGTGCGCACATGGGGGACATATTATGTGCTTCGTTGTGAAAGGTATTCATTTTTAGTTTCCTTGTGGCATATTTGCCATGCACAAATGGTGCCCTTCAGGCACCATTTGCACACGGGGTGGGGAAAGTGTGGTTAATTTTTTTTTTTTATAATTTTAACCGTACGCGTACGGTAAGCGTAATCGGCGATTTTACGCAGTTAGTGCCGTGCACGCACGGTGGTCACGCGGTGCGCTGCACGCACCGCGTGCCCACGTTACGCGGGATGGGCCATGTACGCACGTTGCGCTTCGCGCACCCTGCGCACATGGGGGACATTTTATGTGCTTCGTTGTAAAAGGTATTCATTTTTAGTTTCCTTGTGGAATATTTGCCATGCAGAAATGGTCACCTTCGGGTACCATTTGCACACGGGGTGGGGAAAGTGTGGATAATTTTTTATTTTTTAATAATTTTAACCGTACGCGTACGGTAAGAGTAATCGGCGATTTTTCGAAAAAAATTAAATATGTTTTTTTGACCTTGGGGGTTTTTGGGGGACACCTATATCGATGCTGGGTGGTTAAGAACTAAATATACTACCCCTTTAGATGTTTTTTGACTTTGTTTATGCTGCCCCCCTCAGAGTGCGAGAGAGAAAATGGCAGCCGCCGCTTCCTGGTTTTGACCGATTCGAATGTTTACTTAGATCGAACAGCCAATCAGAATCGCGCTCGCGCACGTCACCGTACGCGTACGGTAAGCGCACCGTAAGCTGGCTCAGATATATATATTGATTTAAAGGCTATTTTCTCAGAATCTACTGAACAGATTTACACCAAACCTACAAAAGGCACTTCCTTGACCTGTAGACTACCTCTCTGCCAAATTTCAAGGAACTCTGTTCAGCCGTTCGGGCTGTAGCTGTGTCTAAAGGTCCTATGGAAAAATGCATGGGAAAAACGCGTTTTGAGACCCCCCTTTTATCTCAGCCCCCGCTTGACGAATCCCCCCGAGACTTTCAGGGTAGGAGCGGAGCGCAGCGCCCCACCTATTTTGAAAATTTCGCGAGGATTCGTCAACCGGCGCCAAAGTTATTCAAAATAGAATGTTGCGGTTTTCCTATGGAAACAGGGTCCTAACTATAACTACCTACTGGCGACCGCCAGTAGGTAATATATATATATATATATATATATATATATACAGAGAGAGAGAGAGAGAGAGAGAGAGAGAGAGAGAGAGAGAATAGAGGTATAAATACATATATATACATATATATTATACACACAAATACATATTAGAGAGTGTCAGTAGCCATGCTGTGGTTATCGTTAGGATTCCCAGATATATAAATTCCTCTGATTTTTGATTGGAAATATACTTTGACAGCGTTTGACAATTCTCCACAAAACCTTTTAGAATTGTTTACATTGGCTGATGGTGCACAGTTTTGCAGTGTTTAGTTAAGGGGTGCAAAAAAATAAGGGGGTCCTAAAACACAGTTTTCCACCAATGCATTTTACATAGACTTTTTGCACAGACCTCTGAAATAGCTGAAACGATTTTGATGACATTTAGCAGGTATATAGATTATGGTTGGGAAAGGGTCCTTGATGTAAATGTCTTCAGCACTTTGTAAGTGATAAGGGTAAAAAATGTATTGATATATTGGGCAATGGTATACTATAACACTATCATGATAAACAGTGATACACAGCAATGACAAAACATTATATGAATGGATAATGAAAGCCCTAAAAAAAACAAAGGCAGCCATGTTGTTTAGACCATACTTTGTGTGTGTTGTGTGATTTATAGTTAGATCCAGATTATTGCTACGCCTCTAATGAGTAGGAAGACATGAGTTCTTTCAGTAAACTATGTAAAGGTAGGGAAAACAATTCGTATTGATATATCTATCTATCTATAAATATATATATATTCACTTAAAAAACCATAGGTTTCACACATGTTATTGTTAGGTGGACATTTCACTCGTAAAAAAACAATGAAATTCCCCCGTTATAGTTAGTTGAGATAACTATAACTCGCGTGCCCGCAATGCTCTGCTCATGACGTCACATATTACATCACTAATGACATGGTCAGTGGCATCACTCATGACATCACTGATGACATCATCCTTGTGATAGAGTGGCGGTCGCGCGAGTTATAGTTATCTCAACTAACTATAACGGGGGAATTTCATTAGTTTTTTACGAGTGAAATGTCCACCTAACTATAACATGTGTGAAACCTATGGTTTTTTAAGTGAATTTGCAAGGTTTTTTAAATGCTAATTCCTAACTATAACGTGTGTGAAACCTATAGTTTTTTAAGTGAATTTGTACGGTTTTTTAAATGCTAAGTTATGTATGTATTATTATATATTTTTTTTAAGGTTTTTCACCGTGCGCGCACTGTGTGCGCATGGTGCGCGCACCCCGCGATTTAAAAAAAAAATAATAATAATAATTTTCACCCTTCAGGGTCCTTTAGGGACACCCTGACAAAGGCTAGGGGGTCAGGAACTCTCTACCCTGCCCCCTTTTCACGTTCGCCACCTCTCTTTTTCACTGTCGCACCCAAAACAAACAAAATGGCAGACGACACTTTCTGATTTCGACCGATTCGAATGTTGACTGACATGTAACCACCAATCAGAATTACTCTTGCGCACGTTAGGGTGCGCGCACCGTGTGCGCACGGTGCGCGGCTATAGATATTTATGTACATTTAACTGCAATTTTCTCAGGATATACTGAACAGATTGACTCCATATATGCAAAAGGCACATGCCTGACCTGAGGACTACCTCTTTGCCAAATTTCAAGTAATTCTGTTCAGCCGTTCGGGCTGTACCTTCGACTAAAGGTCCTATGGGAAAATGCATGGGGAAAATGCGTTTTGGGGCCCCATTTTTTCTCAGCCCCCGCTTGACGAATCACCCCGAGACTTTCAGGGTAGGAGCTGAGCGGAGCGCCCCATTAGTTTTGAAAATTTCGCGAGGATTCGTCAACCGGCACCAAAGTTATTCAAAATAGAATTTTCAGATTTCCTATGGAAACACGGTCCTAACTATAACTATCTACTGTCTTTATTCCACCATAAAGATATCCAAAAGTGACGCGTTTCGGCCACCAGACATGCAGCCTTGTTCACACATTAGGCTGCATAGCAGTGAGTAATATTTATACACATACATGGTGACACATAAGAAGAATAATAACTTTACTATGTTCATGCAGTGAGTAGACGTTTTGCAACATGACCGTGCGTTTCTACAGCAGAAGAAGTGCTTTACTGTCAGAGATTACAGTAAGTCCAGGATTGTGACTCATCAAGCGAAATGGAAAAAAGACTAACTGTGCCATGTGGCACTAGAGGCTAATAAAGGAAGTACTAGTGTGAGTTGGACGATTGATGGCAGTGCAAGAAGGAGTGCTATGTGCCTGTGACTAAGGACTATGGAGCTCCAGAGGCAAAGTTGCCAATATAATGCTCAGTTGCGGTAAGCTCAGACCTTTTACACTATGACAATAGAGAGCCAGTCTATTAAGGTAATTAGTGTAATATGTAGCAGACAAACACGGGTACTATTTGACATGGCCAAAGCTAAGTATAGATGTCAAGGTATGGGAATCGCTTGTCAAAAAATAGTGAGCGAGCGCTGGTCAAAAAGGATTTATAAAACAAAATAATTTTGAATAATTATTTAGAAAATAAAGAGCGTCTACTTAATGCTTGGCAAATGTGATGTAACACATAGATGGTGATTAGTAAAGAAGTCAGTATGTGTTAAATATGTGTAGCAAAGGGAGAGAGGGGAGAAGGAAGGTGAAGGGAAAGCACGTAGTACTTTACCAGAAGCTAAATAATGTGGTGCCGACAGTCGGGAACCTGACGTGCTCATTTAAAGAAAACCGGCGCTTGGTTGCTGTGGGCGCAGGTTCACCGGTGCTCTATGGGTGGTTCAATTTATGAGTGAATGTAAATGTAAAAAGTCAGGATAACGAACCCTAAGAAGACCAAAGTCAGGGTTATGGATAAATGCAGCCAGTCTATACTATTACAATTTCGGTTAAACAACCTTACCCAGCAAGAAATAATAAATAAAAAATAAATATAAAGAGAAAGCGGGGGATGTTAAAAATAAAGAAACCGTTATATATCCAAGGAAGGGGTATAAGGCTCACCCCACGTGAGACCAAGGTTGTGTCACATATCTCAATGAACTTAAAGGAATTAGAAGCATTAACAAGTGTTTGCAATCGACATAGGTCTCCCTTAGTTAAGCATGGAAATAGGTCTACCATGCTAACGAGCAGAATAGCGTTAAAGTAGAGATCACAGCGCTAGTGCGAAAGGGCTATTCAAGACACAACAAAATGAAATTGTAAGATGGTACAAAAATGAGGTATAGCTGGTAGTACACAGGGGGTGTATATACAGGTATCTAAGATGAATACATAATAGTGAAAAAAATCCATATACAATGAAGAATACAGAGAGCGGTAAGGTACAGCATATGTATTTACATAGAAATCAGTAAAAGGGAGGAGGAGGCCAGTAATCAGTGTATCAACAACTAGATTATCCTAGGGTACCAAGGATTTCTCATAGGAAGTGGTGTAAGCCCTCACTGGCATTAAGCCCTGCCGGTGCCTTGGTATTGAATTCAATGATGTATCTACTCTCAAGCTGTCTTAGCAGTTTTTCTCTGTTGCCGCCTCTTTTGGAGATCGGTATGCAGTCAATAACAGAGTATTGCAAATGATCAAGATTGTTCCGATGTTTTTCCCTGAAGTGCCTGGCTACAGGATCGGCTGGGTCATTATTTACAATGGCCCGTATGTGCTGCAGGATGCGTGCGTGTGCTTGAAGCTTAGTGCTTCCGATGTATCGCAGGCCACATTTACATTCGAGCAGGTAAATAGCAAACTCTGTTCTGCAGGTGAGTTTATGTTTTATTAAAAGGGGCTGTTTTCTGAACTCTGAGTCCACCTGTGTTCTATTCATGCCAAATTTGCAAGCCCTGCAACTATTACATTTAGTAAAGCCTTTGATGTTCGAGAGCCAGTTAGTTTTAGCAATGACTTCAGGGCTATTTTTTACCAGGGCGTCATGCATGGAGGCCGCACGCCTGTATGTGATGTTGGGGCATTGGGCTACCATGGGGCCCAGTGTGGGATCTGATCTAATTATCCCCCAGTGCTTGTTAATGGCAGATCTTATAGCTCTTTCCTGCGTGTTATAGGTAATGATTAACCTTGTGGTTACTGGGTGTTCCTGTGCAGCAAGTTCACTGGTGGCGGTGCAGAGATCTGACGTAGGTACCCCTGTGAGAAGTTCTTCCCTGGGAATGTTGTTGGCTTTGTTGATTGCTTTTTTGATGCAAGCTTTTGTGTACCCCCTAGCTCTAAACCTATGAAAGGCCTCTTCCTGTGACATTTTGAGGTCACTCTCTGAGCTGCATATCCTGCGCAAGCGCAGCATCTCACCGTAGGGGATACTGGCAATCAAGTGACGTGGATGAAAGCTTGAGGCATGGAGTGTGGAATTCCCTGCCGTGGTTTTCCTGTGCAGTTTAGAATGTATTTCCTTATTAGCAATGTATACAGTCACATCAAGAAAATCAATGGAGGTGGTACAAATGCTAGCATTGAATTCAAGGTTAAACTGATTATGGTTAAGTACATTGATGAATTCCTTAGCACTTTCCACATCCCCCCTCCAGATAACAAAAATGTCATCTATGTACCTTAGCCAGGATACGATGTTGTTGTTCCAAGTCACGGAGAGGGTGTCCCTGAGGACCCACTCCTTCCACCAGCCCACATGTAGACATACGTAGCTGGGGGAGAAGCAAGCACCCATGGCCACTCCCCTGAGTTGTTGTTAGACAGCATTATTGAACATAAAATAGTTATGTGTTAAGCACCACTCAATGAGAAACAATAGCATGGCATTGTGTTTGAAGCAGTGGATCGGTCTTTTGTCTAGAAAGTGTTTACATGCTTTGATTTCGTCTGCGTGGCGTATACTGGTGTATAATGAAGTCATGTCAAGAGACATAAGTACATAATCGTTCTGCCACTTGATTTTTCTTAATTTTAGCAAAAAGTCACTCGTGTCTCTAAGGTAGGATGGCAGGGAAACCACATGTTCCTGAAGATAAAAATCAACATATTTAGAAACATTTTCGCATACGTTTTTTATAGCTGATATTATTGGACGTCCTGGTACTGGGCTGGTGTTCTTATGCACCTTCGGTAGGAAGTACAGTATAGGCAGTATTGGGAATTCAATGTTCAGAAATGCATGTTCCTCTTTATTGATGATACCTTGCATCCTGAACGAATTTAGGTGTTTTTTGAGCTCTTTATAGCTGGTGTTGATCTCTTTGTGACTTGATGTTCCGTAGCAATTAGTGTGTGTCAAGTGTCTCTTGGCTTCCTCCAAATATAGTTCACGGGGCCATAGGATGATGTTACCACCCTTATCTGCCTTATTGATGATTACCTTGTTTTCATTCTGTAGTTTAGTGATGAGGTCTTGGTATTTTTTGTGTTTCAGTAAGTGGCGTCTGCTGTAGTTCCTAGCAGTTTTGAGATGCAATGTCTTTAGTTCATCTGTGATGACATCACTGAAAATGTCTATGGCATCTCTAGGCATCATCGGAGTAAACGTGGAGGTGGATCTGAATGGGCTGGTAACTTTGGTGGCATTGGCAATGCCCACTTCTAGTAAGAGTTGCTGTGTGTTGGTTGTTTCATCTGGCGCCTGTAACTCAGTAAGGGTGCGTATGGTTGCTATGTCCGAAACACAGAGCCCTGTGTTAGTACTGTTGGTCACATTATCAGAGATGGAGACAGCATTCGATTGAGAGGCTGCATTGTTTTGTTTCAGTTTAAAGAATTTTATAAGTTTTAGTTTCCTGATGAACCTGAAAACATCAATGCGTGTTTTACAATAGTTGAAGGAGCTCTCAGGCAGTAAGATAGGCCGAGCACCAGTAACTGTTTTTCCGCCTCGGATAGGGATATATTGCTCATGTTGATAATGGTTTTGGTTTAAGAAAGCATGTTCACCTTCTCCTCCAGTTGCCTCTTGTCCTGTTTTCTTGTTTGGGCTTTTCTGAGCTTTCTCCTTTCCCTTCTCCGTCTGGTGCGTTTGTTCCTTGCTTCCGCGGTCGTCTCGGCCTCAGTGTTGGTCTTCTGTCGAACACTAGAAAATCCTATTTTTGTGCCAGACTTGCTCCGCTTTTGTTGAGTCTTCCTCTTGTGGCCCCACCGTCTTCTGAATCAGTACCACTTTCTATAACCGAGCTTAGGTCAGATATCGATGAAGAGTCTCCTTCGCAGCCGGCTGCGTTCAGTGGTAGCGCTTGTAAGGTGATTTTATTGAGCCTTTGTTGTCTGATTTTATCATATTTTTTAGCGAAGGTGAATATTTGCCCACACTCATAGTCTGCTTTATCTCTGGCAAACTTAAAGATCTTACGGGTTTGTATGGTTTCTTCGTGTTTTTTGAGGCACGCGTTGATTTCTACTCTTCCTTTTGCGATTGCTTCTTTTTGTTCACAAGACTCTAGTTCTTTGTCCACTTTGTCTATTTCAGTTATCACAGTTGCTCAATCGATTTCTGCGTATTTGACCAGAATGGTTTCCAGACGCATTGATGCTTTGAGATTGCTCTCTGCCCACTCCTTTAGCATATCCGGGTTTGGGTTTTCAAAACTTGGTGATAACATAATCCTCAGGCCTCGTGGTACTCCCCCAGCATCTCTGAATTTCTGCAGTGACTTGGCCTCCCACCATTTTGTGATTTCTGAGCGAAATAGTTTTTCCAATATTTTCAATAAGGTTTTGTAATTGCCATTGTCGTCTGTGGTTTGGGTGTTAGGTGTTTTTGTTTGTATATATAGATATATATAGATATATATATAGATATATATATTCACTGGAAAAACCATAGGTTTCAGGGGCGCTATAGTTAGCTGGACTTTTCACTCATACAAAACCATTGAAATTCCCCAGTTATAGTTAGTTCAGCTAACTATAACTCGCGCGCCCGCAATGCACTGCTGATGACGTCACATATTGCACATGGTCAGTGACATCACTCATGACATCACTGATGACATCTCCAATGACATCACTGATGACATCACTGATGACATCATTCAGTGAATGTGTGTTTTTCTGAAAATTAAATATGTTTTATATATGTATATCTCAAGGTCGATGGAAGAATAAATGGGTATATAAGTGTCTAAATGGATCATTTAATAAAAAAAATTGATTGTATAACTGACTGATTAAGTGTATCTTAGTGAATACATGGCTTAGTGAGTAATGTTTAAATATGCAAACATCTGTATCAGTCTCTCACTTTGTGTATAAGTGGCTGCATAGGTTGGTGAGTAGCTACATGAGTGTCTATATAGGTTATTAGTTGGTGTTATGAGTATCAGTATGAGTGTCTGAGTGTATGGTTCAGTGGGGGGTATTACGTATTGCATAGATGCATGAATGAGTGACTCACTGTGTGTATGTGTTGAAGACAGCATGTGTGCAGGACTGTATGGGTGGATGAGTGTGTGTATGGGTGTGTTAGTGAGTGAGTGAGTGAATGACTGTCTCAATAGTGTCTTTATGAGTAACTACATATGTTTTAAAGTAGTATATGTGACTATTGGTGTATATAAGTGAGTATATGTGAGAGTGAGAGATTGGAAGAGTTCCTGTATGAATAAGTATGTATTTCTATAAGTGATTGTTTAAAAGACTAAGTATGTGTACGTTTCTGTAGAAGTAAGTGTGGTGGTGTGTGTATAACTGTATATGCAAGTAAATGGATGTTTGATTCTTTATTAGCATGAGTGACTATGTGTGTGAGTAACTCTATGGATGAGTGGCGTTGTGTAACAGGATGTATAGGTGTATGAATACATGATGAGTGAGTATATGTATGAGTGACTGTATCTGCTGGTGAATGAGTGGATGTGTATGTGGATCTTAGAATTCCTGAATAGGTTGTTGTAACTGGTATTGGTATGTCCATTGTTTTGAAAATTTTAGTTTCTATTTTTGAATGTGTATATCAAAGGTTATATTTGGGTGAGAGGAGGTCTGCCACTCTGTCACAAGGATGATGTCATCAGTGATGTCATGAGTGATGTCATGAGTGATGTCACTGACCATGTCATGAGTGATGTAATATGTGACGTCATCAGCAGTGTATTGCGGACGCGCGAGTTATAGTTAGCTGAACTAACTATAACATGGGAATTTCAATGGTTTTGTATGAATGAAAAGTCCTGCTAACTATAACGCCCCTGAAACCTATGGTTTTTTCAGTGAATTTCTAAGGTTTTTTAAATGCTAATTCCTAACTATAAGGTGCCTGAAATCTATGTTTTTTTCAGTGAATTTCAAAGGTTTTTTAGATGCTAATTTCTAACTATGCCTACAGAGATAGGACATGTGAAGAAAGAAGAAAAAACGCACAGAAAGAAAAAAAAGAAATGCAGAAAGAAGCAACAGAAGTCCTCAAAGACGAAGAAAAGTGCAGGAAGAAGGATAACGTGCAGAAAGAACAAACAGAAGAGCAAAAAGAAGTCTTGTTGCAAAATCATCCTGTACCCTCAACTTTTTCAGACAGATACTGGTGGTAACTGAGTCTGACTAACCAGTCCTAGAGCCAGCGCTATTTTAAAAGACACTTAGAATGTCACAGGGCGTGTTTGCACACGTCACCTCAGGCCCTGTCCCCTCCCTTCACCACTGTGTAAACACGCCTTGTGGCCGTTTTTAGTTGGGAGATTAAGTTCATTTGAATCCTGAGGGTCCCTAGGGTCCAACTAGCCCACTAGGTACCTCCAGTAAGTGCCACAGAACTGTGTTGCAGAGAGGTGTAAAAAGTGGCACGGCCTGGACCACCTCTCTGCAACGCAATGCAGTGGCGCTTACTGGAAGCACCTGGTGGGCTAGTTAGCCCCCAGAGTCCCTCAGGATTGAAAGGGAATTATTTCCCCAACTTAAAACGCGCCACAGGGTGTGTTTACACACGTCACCTCAGGCCCCGTCCCCTTCCTTCACCACTGTGTAAACGCGCCCTGTGGCCGTTCTAAGTTAAGAGATTAAGTCCCCTTGGATCCTAAGGGTCCCTAGGGTCAAAGTAGCCCACTAGGTACCTCCAGTAAGCGCCACAGAGCTGCATTGCAGAGAGGTGTAAAAAGGGGCGTGGCCTCAGAACACCTGTCTGCAACACAGCTCCCTGGCGCATACTGGAGATACATGTTGGGCTAGTTGGCCCTCAGGGACCCTCAGTATTGAAGGGGAATTAATTCCCCAGCTTACAACTCGCCAGGGGGCGCGTTTGCAGAGTGCTGCAAGGAGGGGGCATGGCTGCCGGCTCAATGGGCTGTGTGGCCCCACTTCTTTTTCTAATTTATTGGTCCTGGGGACCCCATCCCCCAGTGCCTGCCCCCTAATTTTTTTTTTTAGAAAAAACAAAATTTGGAAGGGGGCGTGGCCCCCCTCCCGAGGCCTTAATCGGCCCCGGGGACCCCAACTTTTTTTTTTTTATTCTTTAGGAGGGGGACTGCGTTGCCCCCCTCCTCAGGCCAAACCGTACGTACCTATTACCATGACGATTTGCGTGATATTCATTAAAAGGCGACTATGCATACAATGAATCCACGTGGAGTGTATTTACACCGCTAGTGAAGCTCTGACGTGTCTGACACCCTACCATGCCTAATCCCGGCGCCCCCGCCGGTGGGTACTCTCCAAGTAGACACCCTTGTTGTTTATTTATACAAACATGGGTAGCTATTGACGGGCACATTTAATACACATGCACACCAAGCCATTCAAAGGGGATTCAACAAAAATTCAACCAAAACGATGCAAGAAACCCCCTCACGGTTAATAAAACACAAATCCACCGCCGGATGTGTAATACTTTTTATTATACTCTCTGGAAAGGAGACGAACCTCACTTGAGAGTCACAGCGCGCTCCTGGCTGAGCCCAATGCTGTGTTACACCCACCAGTGCCCGCCGAGTGCCACACATCTCTGTGTTGTATTCCACCAGCTAGTGCGTATGCTATGACACTCTCTAGCCCATGTGCACTGTATCACCACCCCGTGAATATGTCATGCCACACTTGCCTTCGCACGGGTTATATTGCCCCATCTAACGTGCCTTCCTCGATGCCTATGTTAGAACGCACAGCGCTATGCCATACATATTACAATCTGGGATCCATATCTTTGTCACAGTGCATATGCAACGTTACACTCTCCAGCACATATTTTATATTACAACTTTAGAGACAAGTTAGGTTACACAACACTGCCCTGTGCATATTACACTCCAAGGTGCATATCGCATTGCACGCGCTAGTGCCTGTGCTATCTCGCGCTCTCCAATGAATCTGTCATTGCGCACAATGTATTGCATATTATATTTCACGACCCGGTTCATCTTATATCACACTTTTTGGTGCATAGTTTCTACCATTCACTATATCTAGTTTTCAATTATCAATCGTGCTCTCAGGACTATATTCTATATAACACTGCATTCACCTACCCTTTTCACGGGCATTACATTTTGCGATGGGTTGGAGGGTCAGGCGGTGTTTCTGCCAAGTGAGCCCGGAGTCACAGTCACAAACGTCCTCTTCTTCCTGAATAAAAGTGAGATTATGCTGCATACTTGTTCATATTTTAAGTAGTTTGCACAGACACACATTTTAAAAACAATAAAGTTCCTAATACCCGCCTTCTCTGAACAGTTAGCTTGATGCCCCATCCACCTCCTCCCTATCCTCTGTTGTCTGGATCCATGGACTAGCCTCCTCCCTCCTGCCATGCATGGTCTGATGTGCTGCCACTGCCCTCCATTTGGCATGATGTACCAGTCCACTCCTCCCGCCCTCCATTGCCCAATTCTATGCCCCATCATTGACCTCCTGCTTAGCCTCTGTGCTTAGCTTACTGCCCCTATTCTCCTTCCCCCTGCCCTCCGATGTCTTTGTGCATGCCCCTGCTCCATCCTTTTTGCCCACCATGTTCCATGGACCTGCCACTCCCATCTACTCTGAGTGTTCTGTTGAGCTGCCACTCCCCTCCCACCTGCCTAGCATTGTCAGATGACTGTAACCTGTCCCAGCCACCTCCACCCTGCCTGTCCACATTCCTCACCTCTATCCCCTTCCTCCTGTCCTCCATGGTCCATTTTACTGCCACACCCTTCTGCCCTCCCTGGTCTGTTGTGCTGCAACTGCTCCTCCTGCCTGCCCTGCATGGTCTGTTGTGAGGCCCCTTCCTCTGAACTCTCTTGTCTGTGCCCAGGTCCTGACCCTCCCTTCTATCCTCCATGGTCTTTTGTGTATGTCCCTGCACCCTCCTTCTTGCCCATCATAGCCATTGTACTGCCACTAACCCTCCCGCTTGCCATTCATGGTCTTCTGTGCCACCACGGCCCCTCCCACCATCGCAGTGTGGTCAGCTAGCTGCCCCTGACCCCCTCCCACCTTCCCTCCATGGTCTGTGTGTATGCCATAATAGTCTCACTGTTGCTCTCCATGGTGTGTCCTGCTTTAGTGCCCATCCTGCCTAACCTCCATGGTCATCTTGCTGCTCCTGCTCTGCCCCTTTGCCCCCAGCCCTCTGTTTCCATGTGTAGACCCCTATTCCCTCCATCCTGGCTTGTCTGTTCCATTTAATGCCCCTGATACGTCCCTCCTGCCCTTTTTGGTCTGTTATGCTGCAGCTTTAAATAATAATAATAATAATCCACATTTGTAAAGCGCGAACAATCACCCCTAAGGGTCTCTAAGCGCTGGGGGCCATCAGGAAGATTAAGCAAGCTATTGCCCAGAGTCACATGGTGCTGGGCTAATCGGCCACCGGCGCCGGGGATCAAACCGTGATCCCCAGATTCTAGAGTCAATCGCCTTGGCTGCGGCACCACACCTCTTCCTCTCCTGTCTGTCCATTATGGTCAGCTAGCTACCTTTGCCTCTTTCCCCTCTGTTCTCTGTTGTCCATGTGTATGGTCCTGTCCCCTCCCTATTGCTTTCTATGGATTGTTGTGCTGTACTCCTGTCCCGCATGCCCTGTGTGGTGTATTGTGCTGCTGCAAACCCTGATGCCTGCCCTGTAGGGTCAGTTTGGTGCACCTCTCCATGTCCCTTCTGTCCTCTGTTATCCGAGTACATGTCCCTACCCCAATTCCTCCTGCCTTCCATGATCCAATGTACCATACTTGCGAACATTTAGAGCTTGGTAAAAAAACTGGGGTATTGATTTTTCCCTTTGAATACATTGAAAAAGAGGAGATTGCAGACAGGAGACAGATCAAATAAAACCCATTGGAGCTTAAAAACATTGGACGTTTCCTGGCTGAATTGGGTCGGTTGGAATGTATGGTTGTACTACCACTGCCTCTTCCTTCTGCCCACAATGGTCTATTATATTGCCACAGCCTCTCTTGCCAGTCCTGTATTGTTGGTTTGTTGCCCCTGACCCCCTTTCCACTGCCCTCTATAGTCTGTTGCGCTGCCACTGCCCTTCCTGCCTGCCCAGTGTGGTCAAATTGTTGCCTCTGCACCCTCCTACCTGCCTTCAATTTTCAGAGTCCATGCCCCTGGCCTCTCCCTATCAACAGTATCCTAATGAACAACTTGATTGCCAACATTCTATATTTATTACAAAAGTGTGGAACGCCTGACGTCATCTTGATGTAATCAAAACTGTAATACCTAGAGCATTTCCTTTAGAAATTACATATATGAGAGGGTCTTATTTGCATCAAAACTATGGTTAGTGCTCTAAAAAACTAAAATGAGGACATATTTTCTGAGTTTTCAAATAGCGAAAAAGCACTTTAAAATTATTTGTTATCTTTATGTTTTTTTATCCAGTTGACCACTTGATTAAATGTTGCACTTAGGGGAGAGGATGTGATGTTACTTCCAGAGCTGCAGACTTTGCAACTGGGGAATCAGGTTGAAGTTTCTGCTTCAGCTCAACATTCTGTGATTCTGGTCAAATCACTTAATCTCCCCATGTCTACAACCAAAATGAATTTGTTCTTGTGTGATGTAACCAATGCTCATGTAAAGCACTCCAATACCTGACAAGTCTGCACTATATGAAACTGCAAAAACACAAAAAATAAAAAGTGTTTTGCACACTTCTGTCATTGGGCTACATGTGGGCTACATCTGAGTGATAATTGTGCTGCATTTGGACTCTTTTGTCTCTGGTGGCCTTCTTGGGAGATTTATTTGTTATGAATTTTCCTAATTTCCTCATTTACTGCAGTCTCCTCAGTAGGAAATGCTTTCAGTTTTTTACTTTGATTCCATCAAGAAGGTATTCAGATATGTCACACATTTGCCATCAATTCTGAATGTTAGCACTCTAGTTGCTTATTAGATCACTGTAGTAAAGCTACTGCTCACCACGAAAGTCTGCTGCTGGCATTAAAAGTGCATGTTTCAGTCTGCATGTCAGAATTGTTTTATGAAATAGAAGAGGATTTGAGAAGTCACTCAAAATGTGCCCTAATTTTTCTTTCTCCAGCACTAATCATGATTTCTATGGCAAAATGAACGCCCTCATTGTGTTCCTTTTTAAATTAAATGTTTTAAGTGTTACCAGTTTATTCCAATCAAAATGGCTTCAGGTGTGCCATACATTTGTCATAAGTAAGACAGTAAGCGCTCTAGTTGTTCTTAAGAACATTCTGGGACATTCTGTCATTGGGCTATACTTGGGCTACATCTGGCTGCTATTTGTGCTACATTTGGGCTCTTTTGTCTCTTGTGGCCATCTTGGGAGACTTATTTGTTATGAAGTTTCCTAATTTCCTCATTTACTGCAGTCTCCTCAGTAGGAAATACTTTCAGTTTTTTACTTTGGTTCCATTCAGATGTGTCACACATTTGCCATAAATTCTGAATGTTAGCACTCTAGTTGCTCATTAGATCACTGTAGTAAAGCTACTGCTCACCAGGGAAGTCTGCTGCTGGTATTCAAAATGCATGTTTTAGTCTGCATGTCAGAATTTTTTAATGAAATAGAAGAGGATTTGAGAAGTCAAAATGTGCCCTAATTTTTCTTTTCTACAGCACTAATCATACTTTCTATGGCAAAATGAACCCCCTCATTTTGTTCATTTGCAAATTAAATGTTTTAAGTGTTATCACTTTATTCCAATCAAGATGGCTTCAGGTGTGAAATACGTTTGTCATAAGTAGGACTGTTAGCTCTCTAGTTATTCTTTAGAACACTCTGGGAAGCTGCAGTAGAACACAAAGGAATCAACTGACAGGCTCTGCCCTTGTTGGATGTACATGTTTTACTCAGAATGTCAGACTTCATTCTCACATGACTGAGAAAGATAATGTGAATTTACTGAAAATATGCTCTCAGTTTAGCTTATAGATCACCTTCCAAACCTTTGTGGGAAAAGCATGAGAAAATAGTTTTCTCTCAAACATGATTCATGATATCCCAGCAGAAGGCTTTTCACATGGTAAAATCACCTTAGAACACACCACAGTTCCTAAAATGAGTATGGTACCATCAACAAATGATTTATAATGTAACTAAAGTCTTAAAACCTTCTATTAACTGCAATGTTTTTTAATGAGGTGCTATCATGTATATTGGTCCCAGATGGCTGCCAACACTTCTTGGATGAAGTGCTGACAGCCAATCAGATCTCACGATGAGATGTGGGGCTATGCTCCGCCCAGATATATATGTGATTTTACTTTTGATTTTCTCAGGAACTACTGAACGGATTTACACTATTTAACCAAAAGGCACGACTCTGAACCAAGGGCTAACTTTTTGCCAAATTTGGTGTAATTCCGTTCAGCAGTTCAGGCTGTAGCTGCTATTAAAGGTTCCTATGGAAAATTGCATGTGGAAAACACGTTTTGGGACCCCCTTTTTCTCGGCCCCCACTTGATGAATCACCCCGAAACTTTCAGGATAGGAGAGGATCGGAGCGCCTCACCAGTTTTGAAAATGTCGCGAAGATTCGTCAACTGGCGCCAAAGTTATTCCAAATAGAATGTTGCGGATTTCCTATGGATAATAGTAGCCAGTAGGTTATATCGTAAACAAACCAAATTTCTAAGGGATGAGAATGATTACGAGTCTGGAAGAATCCTAACATTCGCTAGGAAGTATGATGCACCCAGGAAACAACTACTACAGCAGAAACCAAGTGAGACGTCATCACGGGACACATCGGAATCCGAAATTGAAGCTTCAGAAGGCAAACAAGTGACAAGAAGAAAGACCAACGAAACAGCGTCCACAACAACTTTTTTCACGAGTATCAGTTAATGAGGGAAGCAAGGCAACTCCCACCAATAAGAACCCACCCCCTGGAAAGAAGAAACGAAAAACACGAAGGGGAAAGAAAGGCAAGAGATATTTCACCGATTGGACGGAGAACAAGGAGCAAACGGGGGGGGGAGGGGGAATCGGAACTAGAAATGAGACCAGAGAAGCAAACAGTGATCAATCTCTCCAGCAGGAAGATTACCCAAGAAGAAACCAAGATTCTAGAACTGGGCCTTAGCTTTTGTCCTACAACACAATTTGAATACACCAATGTACGTACAGATCTGTACAAATTCGTACGTAAATTGAAATTGTTGAAAATCCATTTGCTACATCCTCAGAAGAATAGAGGAACAGACATCGTAAATATGGAAGAAAGTGATTCACTCACAGGAATGGAACTAAATGCCCTCCAGGCTATGAGAGAATTACAAACAGGAATCAGCAACAGCCAGGATGATCCAAGCGAGACCATATACTTTCTGGAAGAGATGGGGATCACACAAAGAGGCGCCATGAGCACCCTAAGGAGAAAATCACGATACATTCCACAGTCATCCCACGATGCAATAGACACTTTTCATGAACTGGTAACTGAGGACCTGAAGAAACTACAAGCGAAAGGTCCTAATCTGACCAAGGAGAATTTAACTAATAATCAAAGAAAATTGTTAATGAATTTGAGCGAAGACAACAATCTAATAATCAAACCCTCGGACAAGGGGGGAAATGTGGTGCTAAGGGATAAACCATCTTATCTCAAGGAAGCTAGGAGATTGCTTTCAGACAAAAGCTGTTATGAAATTTAAACTTTTATGAAATATGAAACAAATATACAAAACTTTCATCAACTGGCGAAAAAGTGGAGGGACCAAGGCATATTGGGGGAAGAAGACTTTCAATATATCAGTTGTGAGTCACCCGAATTACCGACATTTTATTTTCTCCCTAAGGTGCACAAAAGTACTGTAAATCCACCAGGGAGACCTATTGTTTCCTCCAAAAACAGCTTGCTAGAAAAAACTTCAATATACATTGACTGTTTTCTCAAACCATTGGTAACGGATCTCAGCTCCTATGTGAGGGACACTAAAGATTTTTTGAGAATCATTGCCAATATCGAGTGGGAACCTGACATGCTACTAATAACTCTCGATATAACGAGCCTCTATACGAGCATACAACATCAAAAGGGACTCGAAGCAGTAGAGTTCTTTCTGAAGAAGAAGAATTAAAAATTCTATGAACATAACATCATGTTGAAAGAACTGATCACATATTGTCTCTATAATAGGTTTTTTCTATTTTCAGGAGAGATATATCATCAGAAACAGGGTACCACGATGGGCACGTGCTTCGCCCCCAGCTATGCGAATCTGTTCGTTGGCTGGTGGGAGAAGCACGTGGCCTGGAAGGGCAGTAATGAAATCTGGCTTGAGAAAGTGATTCTTTGGTCTCGATATATCAACGACCTCTTCATTATTTGGAGGGGGTCGACGGAAGAGGCCATAATATATATAACAGAACTTAATAAGAACGATATGAACCTGAGGTTCACTGAATCCATAAGTCAAACCAATGTACCCTATCTTGACCTGATGGTATATGTGAAAGAGAATAGATTAGAGACTACTCTATATAGGAAGCCCACTGTGGGAAACAGCGTGCTACATGCTAAATGTTTCCATCCTCAGAGTGTGATCAGTGGAGTACCATATGGGGAACTCATAAGACTAAGACGGAACTGCTCACTTGACGAGCATTTTGACTAAGAGAGCAGCAATGCATTTAATAGGTTCCTCAAAAGAGGATATAGGAAAGAGACCCTCATGAATGCAAAGAGAAAAATCAGAGAGGTAGAAAGGAAGGACCTCCTGTTAGAAATGGGGGGGAACAAATTACCAACCCTAGAACCCCAGGGAAAGGTGAGGATGATAACTGAGTACACAACAGGATCCACAGAAATCTTCCAAATTTTCAGAAAAAATTGGAAGATACTTAAATCAGATCATGTAATTGGATCCATTATCCCGCAGACCCCACTAATAACATACAGGAGAGGACCAGGATTAAAAGACAAGTTAGTGAGGAGCCACTTTTCCAAAGCGCCTAAGAAAAAGGATTTGATTAGGGGATTTTTCCCCTGCATGAATTGCAAGGCATGCAAAAACAGCTCTAAAGTAAAAGCTTACAGTATACCAGGAAGGAAGTCTAGACGGAAAATCAATAAACTCATGAATTGTAACTCCGACTATACGGTGTACTGTTTACAGTGCCCGTGCAACAGGAGGTATATGGGAAGCACGATTCACCCCACCAAAAAAAGAATCTTAGAGCATATGCGTGCTATTAAGAATCGAGATGCAGCATATCCCGTTGCACGACATTTCGAGGAGAAACACGAATCGAATGCTAACCTACTACGATTTTTTTGCCTAGACCGCATCCCTAAGAATGAAAGAGGGGGGAATAGAATTAGGAATTTAAGAAAGCTGGAGTTGCGGTACATTGTGGAAATGCAAACCAAAACCCTGATAGGGTTAAACAATGAGGAAGAGTTATGAGTCCACATAGAATGATGAATAGGAAGAGGAAAGTGAAAGTCATCTTTCTTAATGGATCATAGCCCATTCAGGGCATAATAAGTTGAGACATGACACCCATTGAGGGTTTAATTAAATGATGTCATGGAGTGTGCATTACGCGCATTATAACATTGAATGAATTTCAAATAATTGATTTATTTGACCTTTGTAAATAATGCATTATATACGAATAATGAATGATTTGATTTGATGCTTTCACACATTCATGCACATTCAAGACTGTTTTGGACATTACATCATGGCCACCACAGTCACTGAGCAATGTCAGCAATGATCCCCTTTTCTGTTTCTATGAACTGCCAGTCCTCTCTCCATCTCGATTGTGTAAAGAACACTGTTTGTTTGTATATATAAAGAATTTGTTTTGAAAGCGGAATGTGACATTGAGGAAGGCGTGCAGCCGAAACGCGTCTGTCCACGTTCGTGTGTGGTGATTAAATTCTAAAAATACCGTTGTCAGAGTGCACCTCGATTTGTGACCGAAGTTGGAGGAGAAGGTCACCCTGCCGGATATATATATATATATATATATATATATATATATATATATATTTGTACACGAAGTCACTCTTTCTGAAGTTCAAGCCCCAGGAGGGGTGGCGCGGACCGGCAGAGACGACCGGTAATTACTATCAACGAAAATTGGAGTCCCAACGCGCTCTCGGAGATATACAGAATCACCAGGGAAACGGAGGTCACTTAGACACAGGTAGGTTTATTAGCATCATAAACCTGCTGCAACGCGTTTCACCCGCGAACGGGCTTGTTCACACAGCGCGTTCAAAACAATTGCCAGAATACATACAGTTTCGTAAAGTAATCATAGAAAGAGGACTCAGAAAGTCTGCTCATCGTACATGTATCAACAGAAACGGTTATTATCACACAGCGCCATATTGTACTTTGTTTAGTGTTGCTGATCAGTGTTGGATAATAACAAAACATGTCCTTTAGTTTAATCGCACATCATGATTTTTCAGTCGAAAACAACCCTTTGTTACGACAATGTAAATAGCGATTACGCCCAATGAAAGTTTAAAAAATGCAACAAAACATGTGGTTCCCGTCAAAGTGGCGCATAATGGCTCTCGATTGACAAAATCATTTGGACCTGCGCTCTAACCAAAGTGGGATTTCTATGCAATCAAACAAGTTTACACGTTAATACAAATGAAACTTTATGCGATCACGTGATCGCCCAACATACACTGTTCAACTGGGCAATGGAACTGCAGTTCGTGCAAATAAAACTTTATGCAAACACCTATCCGCATAACGAACATTGTTCGTCTAATAGTGACTGGGAGTAGTCTATAGTACGCTCAGACAATTAAACTCATGTGAGTGAAGGGACAGAATCGCAGTGAGTAAGTCGATACAGGAATAGTATGCAGATTTCAGTAAATATTGTATATACCATATAGTGGCACAAAACCGACTCTACTACACTAAGTGAGGTGCGTGAAACATGCGGAGATGTTAGTGTATATCTGATTGGTGTGTCGACGAGTGTCCGTCTAAAAAAATCACATTATGGTAGAGGTGGTCTGGAATTCTATCTGCGGTCCCACACAGAAGTTAATTACAGTATGTAAGTGGCAAATTGAGTTGCCCTGTTTAATCATTGTTCCTAAAAACACCCATGTGTGTAGATCAAAATAATTGTGAAAAACGGAATCAATTTACACAGAGAGAGAGAGACTAGAGTGCAACGTGGTCCTATCGGCAATCGATAATAAACAAGAAAATTAAGTTGTAATCATAGCTAATTAGTGCATCATAATAGAATTCATGGTTAACAAGGCAAAATCTCAACTACTATAAAAGTACTTGATATTGATCAGAATACTTGATAGTTGTCAGAGGCCCAGTGGCTGGAAGTAAAAACGAAGAAAAGGATAGGGGCCCCCGCGGTCCTCTAGGCAACAGTCCCTTCCCTTCCTCCTGTAGACAGAAGAACAAGATAAAAGAGAGAAAAGAAACATAATGAGAGAAAGCAGAAGCAGAAAGAGAGCAAAAAGAGAGTCAATAGTCATTAAAACACATGGTCTTATACAACATGGTTCAAAAAAGGGTTTCATATCAACATGTTGCTGGATAAAATACTCTAGAGTAGGCTATGAGGTTATTCATAAAGCTAAAATTTAGCTCCCACCTACTGATCATGGTTAGGCAAATAGATCAATTTAAACCATAACGGGATCATTTAGAAGAACAAAGAAGAGAAGAATAGTACACATATCACAATATCGCAATATCACAATATTACTGCATGTCATTCAATCTGATTGTAAATGGATTGACAACTCTTCGTCCAAATTATGCCCGTTCGGGAATCGGGTACACATCCCAATGATGTGTCTCGATTCCCTTTGTCTGAGCCGTAGGGTCCGATCCCCCCCACGTTTGTTTGGTAAGATTTGTTCTATCCCATAGTAGCAAAGTTTTTTGCAGTCTGAGAAGTGGAAACTTTCGAAGTGCCGAGCGATAGGATATTGCTTGTCTTTATTCGTAATCGCTCTCATATGTTCCAGGATCTGTTTTTTTGCCATGTGTGTAGTACTTCCCACGTACCTTAATTTACATGGACATTCTAGTACATAGATTACAAAAGTACTGTTGCATGTTAGAAATTGATTAATTTTGACCATTGTGTTGGTACTTGTGTTCCAGAATTCCTTCACCATGCGACTATTGGCACAAGCCTTACAGTGTCCGCAGGGGAAGAAGCCTTGGATATTGATGCCTCTCTGGATAGTACTGATTGTTAGGTCACTGTGAACAAGTAGGTCTCTAAAGGTGCGGCCCCTCCTATAGGTGATTTTCGGTCTATCTGGTATACCGTCACCTATTATGGGGTCACTTTTCAAAAGCTTCCAATTCTGTACCAAAATCTTTTTTATTGGTTCAGAGTTACCATTGAAGGTTAAGATCATGCGTGTGGTGTTAGAATCATCCTCTTCTCCTCTGTGTTCTTGCATTTTGTCTTTTAAGAGAGTATTCCTCTCGACATTAGAGATTTTGTCCATTGCTCTTTTTAAAACCCACTGTGGGTACCCTCTTTCTCTGAATCTTTTCACCATTATTTTTTCTTCGCTTTGGTAATCTGTCAGATTGCTACAGTTTCTTTTGGCTCTAAGCAGCTCTCCGTACGGAATGCTCCATTTCAAGTTGTCTGGATGGCTGCTCATAGCGTGGAGCAGAGTATTGCCTGCCGTACTTTTTCGATAGAGGATAGTTTGTAATTTATTTCCCACCACCCTCACTTGGGTGTCCAAGTAATTCACTTGCTTACGACTGATGGTGCTGGTGAAAGTCAGATGTTTGTCATTTTGGTTCAGAGACTGAATGAAGGAACTTAATTCTTCCTCATCGCCTTGCCAGATGAAAAAAATGTCGTCTATATACCTTAACCAAAGTGCAACTTTGGCCAAGGTATCACAGACGATGGTGCTCTTTTGAAGGTCCTCCTCCCATGCTCCCATGAAGAGGTTCGCAAAACTCGGGGCAAAGCATGTGCCCATTGCTGTCCCTAAGGTTTGCTTGTACAGATCGTTATTAAACATGAAAAAGTTATTCTGTAAGCAAAACTTGATCATGTCAAGAATCATAGCTGAGTGTCTTAAAAAGCTCACATTCCGCCGTTTGAGAAATCTGGCGCATGCCTCTAGGCCTTGTTCATGGTCAATCACTGTGTAAAGGGAATTGACATCCAATGTAACCAAGATATAGTTACTATTCCATTTGAATTTCTCAATTTTACCTAAGAAATCTTTGGTGTCTCTGACAAATGATGGTAATGCATGAACAAAGTCTCTGAGGAAATGATCTACGTATCTGGAAACGTTTTCTGATACACAACCTCTTGAGGAGATAATAGGTCTCCCTGGTGGATTGTCCCTATTTTTGTGTATTTTTGGGAGTAGGTACATGACAGGCAGAATGGGATGATCTTTCTTAAGGAAACAATATTCCTCCCATTCGATCAGTCCTTGATCTTTCCATTCAGATAGTTTCTCCCAGATATCGTTAATACTTGCATTGTACTCCATCCTATTGGTCAATGCATATGTGGTACTGTCACTAAGTTGTCTCACAGCCTCTGCAATGTACATGGTTTTGGTTAAAATCACAATATTGCCCCCTTTGTCTGCGGGTCTTATGACAATATCGTCATCCTTCGCCAAGTCTTCCATTGCTCTTTTTTGGGAATGTGACAAATTGTAACCAAAGTGGCGTAATTTCTTAGGCCAATTCTTCTGCCTAAATTTAAGGAGATCACTGCCTACTACTTTTATAGTAGTTGAGATTTTGCCTTGTTAACCATGAATTCTATTATGATGCACTAATTAGCTATGATTACAACTTAATTTTCTTGTTTATTATCGATTGCCGATAGGACCACGTTGCACTCTAGTCTCTCTCTCTCTGTGTAAATTGATTCCGTTTTTCACAATTATTTTGATCTACACACATGGGTGTTTTTAGGAACAATGATTAAACAGGGCAACTCAATTTGCCACTTACATACTGTAATTAACTTCTGTGTGGGACCGCAGATAGAATTCCAGACCACCTCTACCATAATGTGATTTTTTTAGACGGACACTCGTCGACACACCAATCAGATATACACTAACATCTCCGCATGTTTCACGCACCTCACTTAGTGTAGTAGAGTCGGTTTTGTGCCACTATATGGTATATACAATATTTACTGAAATCTGCATACTATTCCTGTATCGACTTACTCACTGCGATTCTGTCCCTTCACTCACATGAGTTTAATTGTCTGAGCGTACTATAGACTACTCCCAGTCACTATTAGACGAACAATGTTCGTTATGCGGATAGGTGTTTGCATAAAGTTTTATTTGCACGAACTGCAGTTCCATTGCCCAGTTGAACAGTGTATGTTGGGCGATCACGTGATCGCATAAAGTTTCATTTGTATTAACGTGTAAACTTGTTTGATTGCATAGAAATCCCACTTTGGTTAGAGCGCAGGTCCAAATGATTTTGTCAATCGAGAGCCATTATGCGCCACTTTGACGGGAACCACATGTTTTGTTGCATTTTTTAAACTTTCATTGGGCGTAATCGCTATTTACATTGTCGTAACAAAGGGTTGTTTTCGACTGAAAAATCATGATGTGCGATTAAACTAAAGGACATGTTTTGTTATTATCCAACACTGATCAGCAACACTAAACAAAGTACAATATGGCGCTGTGTGATAATAACCGTTTCTGTTGATACATGTACGATGAGCAGACTTTCTGAGTCCTCTTTCTATGATTACTTTACGAAACTGTATGTATTGTGGCAATTGTTTTGAACGCGCTGTGTGAACAAGCCCGTTCGCGGGTGAAACGCGTTGCAGCAGGTTTATGATGCTAATAAACCTACCTGTGTCTAAGTGACCTCCGTTTCCCTGGTGATTCTGTATATCTCCGAGAGCGCGTTGGGACTCCAATTTTCGTTGATATATATATATATATATATATATATATATATATATATATATATATATATATATATATATATATATATATATATATTACCTACTGGCGGTCGCCAGTAGGTAGTTATAGTTAGGACCACGTTTCCATAGGAAATCCGCAACATTCTATTTTGAATAACTTTGGCGCCGGTCGACGAATCCTCGCGAATTTTTCAAAATAGGTGGGGCGCTACGCTTCGCTCCTACCCTGAAAGTCTCGGGGGGATTCGTCAAGCGGGGGCTGAGATAAAAGGGGGGTCCCAAAACGCGTTTTTCCCATGCATTTTTCCATAGGACCTTTAGACACAGCTACAGCCCGAACGGCTGAACAGAATTACTTGAAATTTGGCAGAGAGGTAGCCATAAGGTCAAGGAAGTGCCTTTTGCAGGTCTGGTGTAAATCTGTTTAGTATTTCCAGAGAAAATAGCATTTAAAAGCATATATATATCTATATGCGCGCAGGGTGCGCGCACCGTGCGAGCACCCTAACGTGCGCGAGCGTAATTCTGATTGGTGGTTACATGTTAGTCAACGTTCGAATCGGTCGAAATCAGGAAGTGTCGGCCGCCATTTTGTTTGTTTTCAGTGCGAGAGTGAAAAAGGAAGGTGGCGAACGTGAAAAGGGGGCAGGGTAGAGAGTTCCTGACCCCCTAGCCTTTGTCAGGGGGTCCCTGAAGGACCCCGAAGGCAAACAAAAATTCTTTTTTTTTTAAATCGCGGGGGTGCGCGCACAGTGCGCGCACCCTGAAAAACACAAAAAAATTTTAATACGTAGTTTATTGTAAAATAAATATATAAAAAAATAATACATAAATAAATTAGCATTTAAAAAACCGTACAAATTCACTGAAAAAACCATAGGTTTCACACACGTTATAGTTAGGAATTAGCATTTAAAAAACCTTGCAAATTCACTTAAAAAACCATAGGTTTCACACATGTTATAGTTAGCTGGACATTTCACTCATAAAAAACCAATGAAATTCCCCCGTTATAGTTACTGCAGGCAACTATAACTCACGCGACCGCAATCCTCTGCTGATGACGTCAGATATTACATCACTGATGACATATGTGTCTTTCTGAAAAATAAATATTTGTAATATATGTATAGCTAAAGATTAATGGAAGAAGACATGGGTAAATAAGTGTCTAAATACAGTATTAGCATCAGCAGAGGATTACGGTCGCGTGAGTTATAGTTGCCTGCAGTAACTATAACGGGGGAATTTCATTGGTTTTTTATGAGTGAAATGTCCAGCTAACTATAACATGTGTGAAACCTATGGTTTTTTAAGTGAATATATATATATTCTTTCACCAAATTACAACGGTAGCTATGGTAATCAAATAAAATATATATATGACAAAAGCACTCTACAACATGCCACTCAACAATTATCACAGTACTCTTGACATGTAAAAACAAATACACCACTGCACTGTACACCACTTCATTTTACTCCACTGCACCCTGCGCCACTCTACTGTACTCTGCACCACTCTACTATATGCCACTCTACTCCATGTCACTGCACTCTTTGCCACTGCATTCTACTCTGCACCACTGCAATATACACCAATCTACCCAACTCTGCACTGCTGCACTCTACTCTATTGAAGTCTGCGCCACTCAACTCAGCTACCCTGTATTCTATGCCACTGTACTCTACGCTACTGCACTCTACACCACTCTATACTGAGCTGCTGTACTGTATGCCACTGCACTCTACACCATTACACTCCATTCTAGGCCACTGCACTCTACACCACTCTTCTCTACTTTGCACCGCTCTACTCTATGCCACTGCACTCTTAGCCACTCTACTCTATGCTGTGCAATTCCACACAGTGCTGCTCTATATCACTCTGTCCCGCTCCACTCCACACAATGCCACTCTACTCTACATCACTGTACTCTATGCCACTCTACTCTAAGCCACTCCAATAGACAGTACTCGCCTCCACTCAACACCATTCTACTGCAGTCTATGAAACTGTACTCCACCGAAGGTCACTTCACACCACCCTGTGCCATTTCACTCTACCCCACTTCACTCTATGCCACTCTACTCTATGCCACTTTACACCACCCTACTCTCCCTCACTGTACTTTACCCCCCTTCATTCTATCCCACTTCACTCTATGCCACTGTGCTGTACAGCAGTCTACTCTATGCCACTCTACTCTACCCCACTTCACTCTATACCACTTCAAGTCACTCTACTCCATTCTACTCCATTTCATTTGAGCCTACGCCACTCCACACTGCTCTATGCTACTGCGCCTTATGCCAGTGCACATTATGTCACTTTACTCTGATCAGCACCACTCTGCTCTACGCTACTGCACTTTATGCCACCCTACTCTACTCTGCACCACTCTATTCTATCTCACTTCACTCTACTCCAGTCTACTGTATGCCACTCAACTTGTTGCCACTTCATTCAAACCCACTGCACTCTACCTCACTTCACTCTATGCCACTGTATTGTATGCCACTCTGCTCTACCCCATTCTACTCCACCTCACTTCAAGCCACTCTACACCACTCTACTGTATGACACTCTACGCTACTTCAAGTCACTGTTTTCCACTCAACTCTATGCCACTCTTTTCCACTCTACTCACCTTCACTCTACCCCACTTGCCTCTACACCACTCATAAAGTAGGTGGACATCTCATCAAGTATTGGCATATGCTTACAGCCATTATTGATTTCTGGTTCCCAACCTTAAGTATGTCAGGGAAATTTATAATTGTCCTAGTTTCCTAGTTGCCTATTGTACGCCTGTATTCCTGAACTCTGGGCACCCAGTTCTCAAAACCATTTGTGCATGTAAGTTCAGCTTACACACTGAAACAGCTTGCTCACAAGTACACATGCAGCCTTGGTGTTCATAGCACTTAAATGTTCACTTTTAGTTTACCCTTGGTCTACAATTACATATGTTATACATGTGTAAATTCTTCTCCAGGAGCAGGCAGTGGATGTTCCAGGGCAGATATGGCCTGAAAAGTTTGGAAACATAACAGTTGTTAAAGTAAGCAAACGAGGCCCACATAGTCCCTTGAGGAAGAGCCAGGTTTTCAAGGCCTTCCTGAAGTGCAGTAGATCAGTTGATGATCTGAGAGTGACTGGTAACTTGTTCCAGAGCTGGGCTGCCTTAACCATAAAAGCTCATCCACCTTGTCTAGTCTTATGGAATATGATTGCATCGAAGAGGTTTGCTGTTGCTGAGCATAGGCATCTCCGAGGGGTATTTCTCTTTAGACTCCATTATAAGGGCACAGGGCTAAAACCCTGAAGGAAGCAGGCAGATTGAGTAGTATGAGAACCGTGGACTCGCCGCTGTCCACCTTCAACAAAAGTTCATACATGTTAAGGGGCAGGACCGACTCAGTACCATGCTCTGGCCTAAAACTGAACTGTTCCTCATCTAAGAAAGAGTGCTTTTCCAGATACTGGAATAACTTCCTACTGACAAAGCGCTTGAGTATTTTTACTGGGAAAGGAAGACGTGATATCAGCCTGTAATTACTATGGACCAGTGGATCTGCTATAGATTTTTTCAGCAGGGGTGACTATGGTCCTCTTCCACATCTGTGGGATAGTACCCAAAAGATTGGTTGCAAACCTGCAACATAGGGGGATCATGTAATCTGCCATCTCTTACCATACTCTGTGTGGTATGGGGTCAAGAGGTGAGCCTGATAAAGTGGACATAGCAATGGCCCGGAAACCATCCTCGGATATTAGATCAAAGATTTTAAACCTCTAGGAAAGATTATCTGAAGGATTATCTTTATCATATGATTCGATGTAACTTAATGCCATAACTTTAATACTAGAGGGAAGAAATATAACTGATACAATATTTCCACCTGGAACTGTTTCACTCTGATCAGGCACTATTGGTTCAGAAGGGCCTCCAATGTTCTCCAGAATCTTGTTAAACCTCTTCTCGAAGAATTCAGCAAAATTGTCACAGAAATCTTGCGCGGGTGTTATTTTTCCTTTTTGACACTCGGGTTGGACAGATCACATAGAATGTCAAAGACCTTCTTTGCACTATAAGACATTCTTTGCGCTATTATGAGCAGCAGTTGAAAATAGATGGAGCTTGCAAGAGTCAAATGCAGGAGTAAAAGAGGCAATACCACCAAAATTGATGTAAGTGTATTGATGGGGGGGTGTTCTCCGTAAGCTAAACAATGTTTCCTATGAAAGAAAAAAAAAGAAAATGTTCAATTGCTCAAATTTGAGGCATTTTCACAAGCGCAAATGGGCATTCATAAATGTTTTTCAGGTTTTACAGGACTACTCTTTGAAAGCCCTTAATCTTGCAGGTTCCCAAACAATTTCCTGGTAGCCCTTAGGAATTCCCACACAAAGTAGTGCTCCCATAGGAATATGTTTATTTTATTTATTTAGTTATTTAAGGTTTATAGAGTGCGAACGTTACCCGTTAAGGTATCAGAGCGCTTTACAGGGATAACACATTGTATTCAAGTTTTAAATAGGCAATAAACATGGATAGGGATAGAAGGAAGTGACTACATTAGGACATAACTAGGCTATATACAATAATCAGAGAAGCGACATGTCATCAAAATGCAGAGAAAACCAGCAATTACATATGAGGGGCGACATGTCTGCAATATGCGGAGAGAACCAGCAATTACATTTGAGGGAGTAATAAATCAGTACAAAGAATAGGAGCAACCAAGCAGACAAGACATTTTGCATAAGAACAAAAGCAATGCTGCGGAGCTGTGTGCGTGATGAAAGCAAATTATGGGAGGAATTTGCTCATTAGGAAGGCTTTAGCTTCCTTTTTAAAGATTGACAGAGAAGGTAATCTTCTGATGGAGGGCAACAACGAGTTCCAGATTCTTGGTGCAGCTGCAGAGAAGCCACAGTTATACTTTTTTTCCTTATGGAAGCGAGGTGGCTGGAGCACAAGGTCTCTGGCGGACCGGGAGTTTTTGACTCCCGCAGATACCAGGATTTTCTGGGCGAGATATGCAGGGGAATTTGTGTATAGTGCTTTGTGCATAATATAGGCTAGTTTGAGTTGGATTATGGCTTCAAAAGGAAGCCAGTTTGGCACCTTCAGATGCAGCAAGATGTGGTCAAATTGTTTTGAGCCTGTTAAGAGTCTTGCTGCGGCGTTGAGGCAAGCTTTTAGGGGTGCCATGGAGATCTTGGGTAGGCCAGATAGGGTTGAGCAGCCGTATTCAATTCTGGAGATAACTAATGCCTGAACTGCAGTTTTTAGGTCTGCAGCCTCAAGGAAGGGTTTTAGTTTCCTCAAGTAGCTCAGGTGGAACCTGGCAGTTTTGGTCATCGAGTTGATGTGGTCAAGCATATTCAGGTTGCTGTCCAGGGTTGTGCCGGGAGATTTGGCAGATTCCTCTATGGTAGGGGTGCAGTTAAGTGCTGTGATCGAGTTAGTTCATTCCAGGATGTCAGTATTGTTTTTAGGGGGGAGGATGAGAAGGAACTCCGTTTTTTGTGCATTCGATTTGAGCTGGTTGCTGGTGAGCCATTGAACAGTCAACTTCAGAGCCTCATTCAAACAGTTAATCTCCTCTAGAGATGAGATTTTGATACAGATCTGAGTATCATCTGCGTACATGTGGAAGGAGATGTTGGAAGTGCGGAGTATTTCAGCTAACCGTTTGAGGTAGAGATTCAAGAGGGTAGGTGACAGAGTTGAGCCTTGAGGGACACCAATTGTTATCGGGGAAGGAGCAGATAGGTTATTGTTGACTAAGTATCTCTGGGAGAGGTTCCGGAGGAAGAAACCAAACCATTTGATGACGATACCTCCTATTCCCATCCTGTGTTTGAGGCATTCAAGTAGCTTCTAGTGGTTGACTGTGTCGAATGCCGAAGGTAAATCCAGTGGGATTAAGCGAAAAGTTTTGCCTTGGTCTAGGGCGTGAAGAGCGTCGTCTACAATGTGGAGTATAGTGGTTTTGGTGCTTTGCCCAGGCCTGAAAACAGATTAGAATTTGTCTAACAGCTTGAAATTAGTGATGTGTTGGCTCAGTTGAAGTTGCACACATTTCTCCAGCACTTTCCCAGAAAGAGGAGTATTGGATATTGGTCTGAAGCTGCCAGGAATAGCAGGATTCAGGGATTTTTTTTTAGGATGGGGATGGCTTGTCCGGTTTTTAGAGAGTCAGGTATGGACCCTTGTAGAAGGGAGGCCTTGATAATTGTAGTCCAAATGGAAATGATGAATGGGGAGGTCACTGTCAAGCAGCTGGAGGGGAGTTGGTCGTAAAAGTGGCTGTTCAGTTTTAAGGAGGATAGAATTTACGAGATGGAGTGTACGTCATATAACTTGAATTTGGACCAGTAGCTTGGTTTTTGGGTGTTGCCTGGGGGGATGAGAAGAGGATCTGTCAAGGCAGGAGGAAGTGAGAAGTTTGCGGCAGAAAAGTTCTTTTCCTAGAGAATTAATCTTGGCTGTAAAGAAGGAGGAGAACTCCACACAGGTTATTAGGGATTTTGTAGTTTCTTTGCAGGTTATAGCTAGTTTGTTTGATTGGTGTTTGATCATTTCAAAGAGCTTGTGGGGTCTGTTCTTAGCATTTCCAGTTCTGATCTGAAGAACTCTTTTTTGGATTTGGAGATGTTCCTGTTGCATGTATTTCTGGTCTGATAGAGTTGTTTTAGTTGGGAGGCTGAGGGGTGCTGTCTCCAGTTTCTTTTTGCCAGCCGGAGAGCTCTCCTTTCATTATTGAGGGGTCCGTTGAACCAGGGGTTTTTGTCTTTGATTTGTTATCTTTTTAGCTTTAGCGGGGCAAGATCATCAATTATGTTGGACATAGTCGAGTTGTAGTGCTCTGTGAGGTTGTTGACCTTAGATAGATTTCAGGGTGTGTACGTCATTCTCACAACGAGCTGTCAGCTTCTCGAGGTCAAGGCTCTTTGTGTCTCTGAGCCAGCGTTTAGGTTTCACCGGTTGCCCTGGCCTTTTAATGGGAAAGCTAGGTATCAAGAAGGTAATGGCGTGGTTGTCTGACCAGCCTTAGCAGTAATGATTTCCATGTGGTGGTCCATGAATGTGTTCTTGCCCAGGGGGTGGTAGAAGATGTGTAGTTTGCACTGAGTAGTGTTATTACATATGGAAATAGTGAGATATTCGCAGGAATCAGTGGGGTTGGCATGGAGTTCTGGAACAAGGAAGTCTGAGCGGTAGATGCAAGCAACGCCTCCCCCTTTTTTGTCTGTCAAGCCTAACGATGTTATTATTTGGCTGGACCAGTAAATCTAAGTAAAGTGATGAAGATTCGTTGAAGCATGACTCGGTTAGGACAGCTATATCAGTTTTGTGGCTCAGGATGAGTGCGGTGATGTCGGAGGCATGCTTCGCTACTGATTGGCAGTTAAGTAGGAGGCCAGAGAGTGGAGCGTCGGGCATGTGTTGTAAGTAGGTGAGTATAGGGGTACTTGCGCTAAGTTGTTGCTGTTTACTCCTCTGTTACGGACAGATGACGATCTATTAGTGTTGATTGAGACAGTAGGTATTAAGTAATCAATTTTCTTGTCTGGAGGACTGGGGGTGTCAGAAGAGGTCTTGTAGGATAACAGGAGGGCTAGAGATGCATCCCCCGAGAGGTAGTTGGAATGTTTGCTAGGGTGAAGGTGTCTATTGGCCAGTGGCATGGGTTGGAGGGAACGCATGGAGAGTAGGGGAAGGACTGAGTTATGGGAGGGCTTGAGTGTTCAGCGAGGTGAAAGATGTTCTTCAACTCTAGAATGGAAATCTGGATGCTCTGAACTATATTGGCTGGTCTGACGGTCAGTGTTTCAAGGTCCATTGGTGAAGGTTGTACTTGCGGAAAAGTGACCTGTGGGTCAGGACCTGTTTTGGTGGCATGAGCGGGAAGCCTGGTGGAGGAGCTTGATCCCCCTAAGGCTAGGTTTCTGGGAGGAAGTGTGTGAGGAGGGCTTGGCATGCTCAGTAGGGTGGTCACAGGGCTGTTGGGGCGGGTGTCAGGTGAGCTGAGAGTGACGTGTGTGTTAGTTACTAAGCATTAAGGCGAGGAGCGAGGATAGGAGGAGGGGGCAGAGACGTTGCCTTATTGTCAGATGCTAGAGGTTGGGGGAGTGGAGGCAAGTACTCTAACAGCACTAGGGGAGATACAGTCCAGGTATTTGTTCTGAGTGGAGAACACTTTGGAGAGAGTCGAGCCACCCCGACTTTTGGGAGGGAGGGAGGGGGTGCATGGCGGAGTGGCTGCAGCTCTGGTAGACCTAACTGGGAGGCCCTTACCATTGGACTGTGAGCAGTATATACCGGAGCTGTGACAAGAGTCAGGTGGTGACGGCAGGCACTGTGAGAGCATAGAGGACTTATGTACTTGTTTTCTAAGGATGGAGAAGAAGTCAGCGATTTTATTGCGATCTATGTCTGTTGCTTGGATCATAACGATGCCGTTTTTGTATAAGGTAATGGTAAGGTCAGCTCTGAGATTTAGGGAAAGCACGATCGTGAGTTTGGCACCATATGGAATGTTCTTGGATTCATGTACACTAAGTAGGTTTGATATGGCAGTGCACCATAGTGTTGTTTTTCTAGAGTGGAAAATAAGGTCATTGGTGATGATGCCCTTGTCGGCGTTGAAGTACAGGTCGGAGATCAGAGTCTCAGGGTGTCTTCTCAGGAGGGAATATTTGAAGGTGTTAGCAGCAGTCCTGGAGAGGATAGGATAGGACTTATGCATGGGTTGTCCAGTCATATGTTTAGAAGTCCACGGAGATGCTGGGAAAGTATTGCAAGTGTTATATGACCTTGTGTGTGTTTATCACTTTGCACTTTGCATGTAACTCCTCCTCCCTCATCTTGGTGTCACTTATGACTGAGAACAATTCTACACGTGGAGGAACTTCTGAAATCCTGACAAAAATATCTACTGATGCTGACTGTCAATTAGGTTTTAGGGCTTCGTTTTTAAACATTCATTCAAATAAACCAGTCTTAAAGGCGTGTGCGTATGTGTCTTGAGGAGAGGTGAAAACGAGGAAGCATAAGTCATTACGAGTGAAGACAGCTCAGTGAGTTACATGCTCGCTGTAAACGTCGGTGAATAACCTGCAGTTTAAAACTTAAAATTTTGGTTGAACAGCTCTGCCCTTCAGCCTTCTACCATGAGAGTGGGTTGCACCAACACATTTTATGCACAGCATAATAAATAACAAAAGAACTGAGATAGCAAGTGCTATATGAAAAAGGGCATTCTATCGTCAATAAAAGCTGACATAATGTATACCTTGTGAATTGCGGAAACACATAAAGACCGAAAGACAGTATACTTACTACATCTGTTTTATCGATAACTGATATATTTTCCTGATATGCAATGCAAGCTTTGTATTTTTCCATTTGTTCAAAACCCTATTTTACAAAAGAGGCTCTTCCGCTCGAAAGAGTGAAAGGGCCATTTTAGATGAAAAGGATAATAGCTGCTGCTAATACCACAATTTGAGCACACTACTTGTGCTCCCAGCTTCTTCATTTAAGGCAGCCCTTAAAATGTCACCTTGTATTCAATCAGCAAATGTCTTTCTTGTTAAGCACCAGTTTACAGGAAGAGAGAACTGCTAAACTACAGGCAAAGTGGTTAGAAATCCAATAATCTCAGCAAGCAAGCTACCTATGTCAGCTCGAAAGTGAAGTTGACATAAATCAAGAAGGCAAAAGAAGTTAGAAAGAGGAATTTTTTAAGTTAATAATCAACGCTATACAAATGAGGTTCAGGAACAGGAGTGGCTGGTGGTATTTGATTGGGGGGGGGGGTAGCAGGGCACGTAAATACTCGGCATAAATCGGATTGACCAAATAAAGAAATATTACAGTAATTTCACAGTGTGCCAAGTAACCCTGAACATTCAAAGGAGTCTTAGAGGTTCAACAAGTAAGAAAAATCAGAGAAAATGCTTTTTTTTCAGAACAGGTTAACAGAAACAAGTCAAAATGCCCATAAGGGATATAGGCAGCTCTAATCAGAGGCCATGATTGCAATTAGGGCTGGTCCTGCACTCTGTAAATTCCAAAACCCCGGTATTTTCCAGGTGTGGTATTACATCATATTCTGAGCTTTTATAAAAATGATGTGTAATTTCATGCAGAATCTGTGTCTTCTACACCAAAGTCGACATGTGTGTGAATATGTTCTTTGGTCAATTTAATCTGTGACAAATTGCTAAAGAGATTACAGAGGTACATTAATTGCCACATTCCCCAGAATTTCGATCCATGCACAAACTCCGGTTTGCACAGAGATCACAATTTACCCCCACCTCGAATTCAGGGTAATTTTGAATTATTTTTCATGGTGTGAGAAATTGTGTTGTTGGTTGACTGGAGTATGAGCCCTGGTTAAGCAACAGGTACAAGCAGCAGCTGGGTGAACTACATAAAGTCACTAAATTAACCTGTGCTTAACCCTGGGTAGCCTGGCACAAAAAAGCAGTCAGGCTTAACTTAGTTGAAATGTGTAAAGTATTTATGTCAAAAGTACAACAAGAGTGGAGAGATGCACACCTTGTTCGTTCAAATTTCCACAATGTTCAACTGTTTCTAAATTGTAAGGGCGTGCTCACTTGCTCCGCGCTCCTCCCCATTGCGCTGCAATAATGAACATTGGACACGAGGGCACTCAATGGGTTCCCATCAAGTTGCACAGCCACAACCATTGAGCTTGTACTTTGATGGGTTAAGATAAATCTACATGATCGCATGTCACGGTAAGCGCGCAAACTGTGATGGTTGTAATAATTACTGGTTTTATGGATGAATACGGGTTTAACCGGCATATTGCGACTATAGGACACATGGTTGGGAGTAATGCAAGCACTGGAAGAGTTGGGATGTTGAATAAGGTTGTTGTTTGAATTGATGGATGTTTAATTAATAACAACATTTGAGGCATGAATGTATGCAGTCTTCGCATATAACGTTCCACAGTTTAATTAATTCAAAGTTAATTTGATACGTTGAGTTTATCTAAAGAATAAGGAATATAATTACCGTACTGATGGTTGTCCATTAATGTTTATGTTTTAGATACCCCTGATGAAGAGAATACCCCGAAATGCATTGGGTGATTTTAATAATCGTGACATGTGGCAACGTGTAATTCTCCAGTGTTTTATGAAAACATCGTATGAACTTGGAATGAGTAAAATGAATTGATGAAAATGAGGAAACAAAAGGAGAAAAATAAAGGAGTAAAATGTAAAAAATGGAAGATGAAAAAGAAACTTGATTTATTGGATTCATTCAGTAATGGTTGTGTCTGTGCAGCTTGATGGGAACCCAGTGGGTGCCCTCATGTCTAATGTAAAGTATTTATGTAGCACACAAACAGTACTAAAATGGAAACACAACACAGGTAATAAATTATTTGACATCAAAATGATTAAAAATCCAGTCAGGAGGACCAGAGTTATGAATTTCAGAAGATTTTAGTGAAAATAGCATCAAAAAGCACAAAGCAGCAACTATGGATATGTGGACATGCTGGACAGTGTCAAATTCAAAAGTTCAGGCTGACCGCAATGGAGGGCAGGTCGGTTACGGTTACCAAATTAGTGTTGCTGAAAGTTTACCTTCTCAAACCAGTGGCAAAAGTCTTGTTCGTGGTGGAGGGGGTCGCATGGAGCAGGGAGAGCATCAAGGGAGACTGCTGGATTAGCGTGAAGAGCAGGCCAGGCATCGTGGACGGGCGCTGCTAGAGCTTCGTGTTGGTGGCCCCTCCAAGCATTCGATGCTGTAGCATGAAGAGGAGGCTGCCTGAACTTTGCACTGAAAGGCAGCGAGTGAGGCGAGATCTTGGTTCAAACAGACCTGTTTGTGGTTGTGAAGAGGCCCAAATCTTCAATACAGCTCTCTGAGGCAATACCAAGGGTCCAGGACCAGAGGGGCGTTACTTGGGGTCAGGAACTCTGTAATAATAAGACCCCTTCAGGAAGTAGATGATAAAGGAGATTTATTCAGTTGTACAGATCCAGCATTAACGGTCAAGCCTGCAGCTCAGCTCATGAAGTAATGACCACTTCACCTCCAACATTCCATGACATACCATGGTTCTTTCAGCAGCATTCCTGACCAGATTACAACACATCTCCCTCCCCATGAAAAACAAAAACAATAACAATAAAATATTTAAATGATAATATCAGGTACAACAATTTCCCCCAATTGCAATGCCAGCTCATTTCATAACATAGTCTTTGAATCTAACTAGGAGATTCCCACTTCTTCGAGCAGTTCTACTGGAAGCAGAATCTCTGCTCAAAGCTTGTCCCTCTTCATGAGGAAAAGTACTCTCATCCTCATTTTCACCAACACTTCTCTCACTCCCAACTGGATGGCACAGATCCGTGGAACTCCTCAAACACTTCACCAACCTAGACATGCTCCACACACAACCAGTGTTCACTCTCACAACATTTTTCCAAATTGAAATTATCGTGAAAGGACCAATAAAAGAAGATCTCCCCTTCAATGTGTGTTTAGGGTTCTTAACCATGACTTTGTCACCAATGCTCCACCTCTTACCCTTCACTCGCATTCTAGAATCATAATCCACTTTATACTTGTTTTGATAATCCAAAATTCTTCTTCGTCTCACTTCCATAGGAACCGCAACACCAGAACTCACAGGCAGCCAAGATGGATTCAACTTAGAAATAGCCTTCCTTCCCCTCAAAGCCTCAAAAGGCGACATCAGAGTGACTGCATTTGGCGTCGTACGGTGAGCCCACCATGTGTCCCTCAACACATTACTGAACGAAACCCTGGAACTAAAAGAGCGCTGTGCACAATCTTTCACCACACGATTCATTCTTTCTGACAAACCATTGGCTTGGGGCGCATATAGTGCAGTTTTCTGATGTACAATGTTGTGATCTTTGAGAAACTCTTGCATCTCATGAGATATAAATTGCACCCCATTATCAGTAACTAAAAACTTAGGCACCCCCTCCGAGACAAAAACATCCTTTAAGAAATCAATCACCGTCCTCGTATTCACCGAGGAAACACACTTCGTGACTATCCATTTGGAAGTGTAATCCACAAGCAAGATGACATATCGCTCATACGATGGCAACAATTCAAATGGACCCACAATATCCAGTCCCAACTTAGACCAAACTCTATCTGGAACCTCCACAGGAGATAACGGCGCTCGGCTGACCACATGAGATTTATCACTTGATGCACAAGACACACAATCTTTAACAACTCCTTCGACCATGCGATCCATGCTAGGCCACCAGTACCTTTCTCTCACCCGAGCCTTGGTGAGGCTTCTTCCTAGGTGTCCCTCATGTTAATGATCTTGCTCCTGAATTCTACAGGCGGCACTATTCTATCACCTCTCATAAGATTCTCACTGATGTATTAGAGTTCATCCCTGACCGACCAATATGCTCGCATCTCGAGATCCAACATTTTGTAATCTGGCCAACCCTGATTGGCCCATAGCTTTAACAGCCCCAATTCTTTATCTCTGTCCACACCATCAGCCCATGCTTCTTGTGTCAAGGAAGATTCCGTAACCCAACACACACTCTCCTCTTCATCGTCCTCACCTGTTTCCACCAAAGGTAACCGGGAAAGACAATCTGCAGACTTGTTATTGGACCCTGGTATGTACTGTACTAGGAAATTAAATTCTTGCAGACCTTCACTCCAGCGCTTAATCCTGGGTGTGATATGTTCACTAGTTCTGCAAGAAAATATCTGAACAAGAGGACGATGATCCGTCCTAACTAGAAAAGGAATTCCCCATAAATAAAATTTAAAATGTTGTGCAGCCCAATAAATACTCAGAGCTTCCCTCTCAATACAAGAATAATTTTTCTCCGCTCCCCTAAGAGCCCTTGAAGCAAATGCAACAGTCTTGTGTTCTCCATTGACCTCTTGAGACAGCACCGCACCCAGTCCCTTAAGGCAAGCATCCGTAGTCAACACCGTCTTTTTATTAACATCAAAATGCCCCAATGTAGGCATTTTCCCAATCTCAACCTTGATCATATCAAAAGCCTTCTGACAATCACTAGACCATGCAAAATGTGCCCCCTTCTTCAACAAAGCTCCAATAGGCTCAGTCCCACAAGCAAAACCCTCAACAAATTTCGAATACAACTCCGCAAGGCCCAAAAATGACCTTACCTCCTCCTTATCCTTTGGAGTTGGAGCATTCACCACACTTTGTGCTAGTTCCACTTTCGGTTGGATACCATCACCAGATATCACATGACCCAAGTACGAAACTGTCTCTACTTCAATTCGACATTTTTCTTTTTTTACAGTTAGTCCCTTCGCCTTCAACCTTTCCAAAACCTCTAACAATGTTCGGCCATGTTCTGCTTTTCCTTTGCCATAAATCAAGATATCATCTTGAAAAAACATGATGTTACTTATACCCCCTAACACTTTCTTCATGACCCTCTGGAAACATGCCGCTGCAGATGCCAACCCAAACGGCATCCTCAAGAAGCGGAATGCTCCCAGAGGTGTCACAAATGACGTAAGATGTCTTGATTCTTTATGCAAAGGAACTTGATGGTAAGCTGACGATAGATCTAGCACACTAAAAATGTGAGCCCCTTTTAGTGTGCTGAGAGACTCTGATATGTAGGTAGGGGTTGCCGATCTACCCAAATCCACTCATTCAAACTCCTCAAGTCCACACACATCCTGACCGCTGTACCACCATCCTTTGGGGCCAAAACAATTGGTGCCAACCATTCTGAGGACTCTATCTCCTCGATGATTCCTAATTTCAACAACCTATCCAGCTCAGATTTCAGTGGTTACATCATCATGTTGGGTACTTTCCTTACTTTATGTACACAAGGTACAGCCCGGTCCTTTAAAATGATTTGGTGTTCAAAACCCTTCAAACACCCTAAATCTTCTGTAAAGACTTCAGAAAATTTGCTGAAACACACACAATTTTGATCACCATTTTGATCATCCAGTGTACTACTACCCTCCTCTTTATCTATCAACATGACTTGCTCTTCAGGATTTTTAGCATTAGGATTTAGCATGATGTCCAAATCACGTTGATGCCTCCAGCCCAATAGATTGTCTCCACGTAGACCTTCCCCACCGTGCTTCTATCTTTGAATTTGATACATGCTTGAATATACCCTAAAACATTTATTTTCGCACCTCCATAACTGACAGGACTAATGTCAGGAGGAAGAAGCACTACATTGTCAAAACCAACCACTTCATCCCATTGTTTATTCCCTATCATGGTGAAAGGAGAACCTGAATCCGCCAAAACTACAAAACCAAAATCATCCACCAAAATCTTGCATTCAGGCATGGTTAATTTCCCACCATCAATCTCACCATTGCTATCTTCAACATTCAAAATTATTGTGCGCACCACCTCAGTCTTCTTGTCAGGGTTACGAGTTGACTTGCAAACTCTTGCATAATGTCCCTTTATCCCACACTTCATACAAATAGACTCTTTGGCATAACAAGGAGGATAATTTGAAATATGGGAAGAACTGCCACACCTATAACACTTCACTTTGGGTAAATCTTTGGATTTCTTATCACTCTCACTCAGGTTAGTACGAGCTTCCTTATCAGATCTAGAAGGTTGGTTTTTTTAGATCTGCATACGTGAGTCTTTTTCAGCTGTCTTTGACTTCTCATGAGGAGAAATTCTTGCTACATTTTCCACACACTCTAAGTTCTCTGCCTCATGAACTACATGAACCTCACTGGTCTCTTTTTTCTCATCATGGTTTTTCCTCATTTCTTTCACCCAGGAAGAGATGTTCTCCATACCCTCCACAATCTCCACTGCTTCCACTAATGTAGGGTTCTTAGATAACAACTTTTCTTGCACACGGGTGCTATTAGTGCATCGCACCAATTGATCCCTGACCAAAGAATCAGACAAATCCCCAAACTCACATGTCCGTGCAAGAGTTTTAAGCGATGCAACATAACTCTTCACTCTTTCATTGCTCCCCTGTATTCTAGTGAAAAACTTATGTCTCTCAAGAACCACATTTATCCTGGGTCCTAAATATCTTTCTAACATTGTCATAGACATCTCGTAAACATCACTGGAGTCACCATCTCCAGTTCCCACTGGAATAAGGTCCATACTATCATAAATGTTTCGTCCCTCGACACCCAGATAATGCAACAATATAGCTTGTTTCCTAGTGGCCAAAAACTTTTCACCTCCTATAGCTACAATGTAGGAGTCAAACAGATTCCTCCACCTTTTCCATGGAAGTATGGGGTCACCTTTTTCTGAGAGAAAAGCTGGGGGTTGAGACATACTAGTTGAAGAGGCCATTATAAAATGATTATACGTACTTAACTAATTCAACTAGTGTACAGTTAAATTGCATACATTGTACTGTTACCTAGAATAAAATCCCCCTTTGTTTTCCAATTGAAAAATATGTAAACACATATAACCATTCCTCAACACCAATAAAAAAAAATAAACTAAAATAAGCAAAGTAGTTACCGTAGTCCAGGTAGTCAAGAAAGTCCAACAGATGTAAAAACCAAGGTAGTCTTAATATATGCCGCTTAAAAATGTTGCTAAGTCTCAGAAAATCCAATTAAACACAAAAGCATCTTCGGGAAACAAAAGACACTGATTTCGTCTCGTTGGTCGTTCCGTAATATGGCTCTTGCGCGAGGTCACGCTTCTCAACCTTAGCGTGATGACACAGAAGAAGACGTCGCAAGTAACTTGTCCGTCTCACTGGTTCCGCTCTAGCGCAAGGTCACGTTCTTTAACCTCAGCGTGATGATGCGTGAAAACGTCACAAGCAGCTCGTCCGAAGGATTCCAGCAGAAGGAAGCGTTCCGATGGATGCCGAACTCCGCAAGACAGAATGAAGTCACAGAGAAGAACTTGCGGCGTCCTCGTGTGAGAACGCCCCTCCAATTCAAAAGGTAACAGCTGGTGACCGTTCCCCGTAGATAAGGAAACGAGACATCCGGCGTTTTCTTTTCTTCTTTTATTTTTCCCTTACGAGTCTTTATCCATAGGAAATCCGTAAGAACGAGGATGTGAATAAATGAATAATTAGCTTCCCGTTGCTCACGACGTTAAACTTCTTCACAAAGTCACGTTTACTTCTAAGGTCTTTCCAAAACACCGCACTTATGTCCCTTCTTCACCATTCCAAGACGAATAATATCCAAAGTAAATGCACAGTCCAAAAAAATGTTCCTTGTTCGTGGGTTCAGACAAAACTTCAACCATTGAAGTGCCCAAAAAAATATTTGGGGGAGTTACTGCTGGAGCGCTTGTCCCCAATCAAGCCAAAACGCCAATCGTCGCCAGTGTAATAATAAGACTCCTTCAGGAAGTAGATGATAAAGGAGATTTATTCAGTTGTACAGATCCAGCATTAACGGTCAAGCCTGCAGCTCAGCTCATGAAGTAATGACCACTTCACCTCCAACATTCCATGACATACCATGGTTCTTTCAGCAGCATTCCTGACCAGATTACAACAAACTAACTTTAGGTGGGTCTTGGGTCTGGTGCAGGAGGATTGGGTGCCTTTTATATCCCTGAGGATCAGATCAGGAGGCCAGCAGACCAGCCCTTGTTGTCACTCTGGTAGCCCTGGGTTCAAATTAAGTTGCAGGTCCAGTTCTCCTCTCTCAGGCAAGAGGACAGCAGGGCAGCAGTTTAGCAAAGGAGCAGTTCAGCAGGGCAGCAGTCCAGCAGAGTAGCAGTTCTTTCAGCAGCACAGCAGGCATTCTTCTGGACACAGGTCCAGACGTGTACTGAAGATTTGGTGTCTGAAATCCACTTTCTATAGCCTGGTGCCCTCTTCTTGGAAGGTGGGAGAATCTTCTAGACAATGGCCTGGAATTTCCTGACTCCCCTGCCCTGGATCCAAGCAGGCTGCAGTGACAATGTGAAGGTAGGTCTTTCGTGTAAGGGCAGAGCACTCCCCATTCAATTGCAAGTGGGACTGTGTTCAGCTCTGCCCCTTCATCCTGCCAGCAGATAGGCCATTAAGGCACGCTTAATCGCTCTATTGTGTGATTGTCTGGGTGGAATTCACAAAGTCTGTCACTTACACCCAGTTATGTGACCCAAGACAGGCAACAGCAACAAAAGGATTGTCGGCAGAGAAATGCCAACTTTCTAAAAGTGACATTTTCAAAATTGTAATCAAAACCCAACTTTACTATTAAATAGGGTTTTTCATTACAATTCCAAAGACGCCAAACATGACATAGCTACCTGCTCCTAATTGGAAATTACATATTATTAAATGGAATAATGAATGCTTAATGTTATTCTATGGAAGGGGTAGGCCTCACAGTAATGAAAAACAAATGCCGGAGTTTTTGACTACCAGGACATGTAAAGCTTAAAAGTGAATGTCCAACCTTTTAATAGCCCTATGGGCTACTTAGGATCCACCTTAGAGGGTGAAGTAGATGTAATAAAATGGGAGTTTAAGGCTTGTCAAAGGGGTATGAATGCCAAGTCAGCATGGCAGATTGAAACTGCATTCAGGCTGCAGAGGCAGGCCTGGGACATGTTTTAATGTGCTACCTAAGTGGGTGGTGCTGCAGCACTAGAGGTAGCATTTAATTTCAGGCCCTGGGGATATATTGCATTGCACTCTACAGGGCAAAAGTAAATTAAATATGCCAATTGGGTATAGACCAATTCTAGCTTGTTTAAAGGAGAGGGCACAAGCAGTTTTGCACAGGTTAGTAGTGGTAAAGTGGTAAAGAACAACAAAAATGATTTCAGCAAAAAGTGGAGGGGTAAATGGCAATACGTTTAGGGGTGACCTTGTAGAGAGGGCCAGGTCCAACACATGGCATCAATCTTGGCTGCTGATGCTACACACTGACACTGCGCTCTTCAAGGGGGCATTATTTCTTCTTGGGCACTTTACTTCCGGCATTAATGTTTATTGTACTCTTGTGTTCTGTGTGACTAGAGAATCTGCATGTTTCAGAGACGCCATTTTGGATGGTGCTCCAGTTGTTTTTTCCCAAATACCATAAAATGAAGGCTGGGGTGCAGTCATTCAGCTAATATGACACACTGACACTGCGATCTTCAAGAGAGCATTGTTTTTAAACATACCTTTTAACCTGCGAGAAACTTGAAATGTTGTTGTTTTTAAACATTGCACATTGCTTATTCTTAGGCACTTACTTCAGACATTAATATTTATTGCACTGTTGTGTTAAGTGTGACTAGAGAATCTGCACATTTCAGAGACACCATTTTGGTCGGCACTACAATTGTTTTTTCCCCATCACCATAAAATGAAGGCCTGAATGCAGCAGCACCGCCGATGGCTGGAGGTGCGCCAAAAGCAAAAGCAAATCTGCGCCTGCCCGCACACAAGCGGAACCAGGGGCCAGGAAACCTGCTAGAGTGAGTCCAAGTAGGTTTAGGTATACATCCTTACAACTGGGCGCACTACAGGGAACAATCAAAGAGGGGTGCCTCCATTCAATTAATTTATATAATGGAGAACTTTATTGTAATATATGCTCCATCCCCCAAAACTCCTCTGATCAAAGGATCCTGAGAAATACATGTGATGGCTGGCATATGTATATGATCATTTGCAGATCTCTGCCAGGTCACACATTTGAAGTATGCACTTTCTGGGAGGAGGAAGGACCAGGTGCAGTTTTTCTCATGGAAACCTGGCTAAGCAATTAGTCAATGCTCAGCATCAACCATCTGCCGAAGAGATCGGGTGAAGGAAAAGGGTGGTGGGATTGTTATTATTCTGAAGGAGGCTTATAGATGCACCCATGAACTGGTACATCTTCCAGACTGCAAAAGCTTGGCTTTTGCCATCTCCTTGGCCCAGACTTTTACCTTCTCAGGCATTCTTTTATATCGACCTCCTGGTCCCTGTGACCAATTTGCCCAGGGTCTTTCGGATGCTGTTGCTAGCCCGGCTATTAATAAACTTAACTTTATTGTACTGGGCAATCTTAATGTTCATCTCAAAGACCCTAAATATTCCCTATCCTCTGGGTTATTACATGACCGCACCTCCCTTCAACTACTACAAAAGGTATCATATCCAACACATGAAAAAGGGCATTTGATCAACACTATTTTTAGCAAAGGCCTGCAGCTGAAAGTTCTAGATCCGCTACCTGTGTTGTGGTCAGATAATTTTATGATTCCCATAGTTCGGGGTACTCCTCATCACAATCCTCCCTCCATGCCAGGCATTCAGAGTGATAGTAGTGAAAAGCTTACATTTGCTTTTAGTGCTTCTATATCTGATCTGGGTAAGAACCATATATCAACTAATGAGAAGGTCACCCAGTGGATTATACAGTCTCTAGATCAGGTTATCCCTGTGAAGACACTTAAACGGCGTGCTGAGGGTAAATCCACTCTGTGGTAACTAGCAGAAAACATATGATGAGCAAGGTAAACTGAAATATCTCGAGGTTATGATGAAACACTATGCTGAAAGTAAATTGGCCCACATCGCCAACTATGAATCAAAAATCAATAATGCTTCCAATTCTCCCTGAGAGATTTTTAAAATTGTCAAAACATTGATGGATTCTAAATCAAACAGCCCCCCATCTGAGCCTACTGTAGCTCGCGGTAACGATTTTGGGAACTGATTTCTTAAAAATTGCAGACATTTACTCCACTTTTCAGGACTTTGAAAGAGAACTATATTCAAATGGAATTGAGGGAGAACAAGAGAAGGCTTGCCTCTCGTTCTTCCCCAATATTACTCCTGATAGTTTTGCAGCATTATTTAACAAGGTTAAGTCAGAATCCTGTCTTGAAACTGACCTTCCTCACTTCCTTTCTTAAGCAGCAAACCAGCTTTTTCCGGTCATGCTGGAAATGTTGAAAATATCTGGTGAATGGGTCAGTGCCACCTGCATGGAAACACGCAGCTGTAAAAGCCATATTGAAAAGTCTAATTTGGACCCTCTCTGCTCAGGGAACTATCAGGGAACTATAGACCCATTTTGTTGCTCCCTGAAATGAGCAAGGCACTGGAGAAGCATGTTAGCCAGTATCTTTCTGAGTTCATAGAAGCAAACAATCTCCTACACCCAACCCAGATGGTTTTTCGACCAAAGCATAGTACTAAAACCGCTCTTCAGGCTGTTGTGGAGGAGCTGAAGCAGATCTTAGATGAAGGAGGTACCGCAGCCATTATACTCCTTGATCTCAGTGCAGCGTTTATTACAGTCGACCATGGAATTCTCATTGAAAGAATCAATTATGCAGTAGTCACCCGAACTGCCTTGAAAGGCTTTCTTCATTTCTTAAATAAAAGATCTTACAAGATGTTTGAAAAATCCTGCTTTTCAGACACCTTCTCTCTGAAATGTGGAGTGCCGCAAGGCTCCTGATTGAGCCCTATTCTTTTTAATTTGTATTGGCGTCCTCTTGTGGAAAATGTGCTGTCTTTCGGAATATCGATAGATTCATATACCAATGACACACAATGGTGTTCTCACTTGTTATCGAACACTGACCTCAATCTTCATCCTTGGGGCTTCAAATGGAGAATGTAGCAAGTTGGATGGCCAACTCCTGGCTTAAGCTAAGCGGGGACAAAACAGAAATGATAATATTGGCAATGACTCTAACTTGCAACTGATTTTAGGCTCGCCTGATTGCTTAGGTGCCCCTTTACCCCCAAGACAGTTATAAAAAGACTGAGTGTATGGCTGGATATGCCCCTTTCAATGGATGCCCAGGCAATACAATTATCAGACAATTGCTATGGCCTTCTTAGAATATTGTGGAAAATTCTGCACCTGCTTTCTCTGATACATCCAGAAGGCTCTTGGTACAGGCATTCATTATCTTTCATCTGGACTGTGGGAACTAGCTCTACCTGGGAGCGCTTAGACTTGTAACTAAGAGACTTCAGGTCGTGCAGAACAAGGCTGCTCATCTTCTGCTCAATATTCCAAGACATCAATCAGCTCGGCAGGCGCTGGTCACTCTTCCTTGGCTTCCTGTAGACCAAAGAGTGATGTTTAAGGCACTATGTATAGCACACTTCAAGCAAAAGGTCCACCTTTAATACAACAGCTAATCTCACCTTATACCCCGGGGAGAACCCTAAGGTCGACCAAAACTTGACTAGCAAGAGTCCGCAATATCTGGAGAACGAGAAGTGGAGGGCACTCCTTTGCTTACACTGTGGCCAAACTGTGGAACTCTCTGCCCCATTAAGTGGGGTCTTTTGATAACAATTTTTTATGAAGCACCTGAAAACTTAATTAACCCATTCTACTGTCACCTTTGATGTAACACATTGTTAGTTTGTTTTGCAGATGTTAGCATTGGGATGCTTTAGGGTAGTCATGCGCTTTTACAAATGTGCATAGAATAGAATAGAATAGAATATTTCTTTTTTTTTTTTTTTTATCCTGCCACAGTACATCAAGAGTGAACACCATAATGCCATCGTACAGTTTCTAAAGAATTTGCACCATGATTTCGGGTCCACTATGATAGCATGATGGGCACCATCATTCATGGATGCCCATAACGTGCATGAATTGGCACCTTTATGCCAGGGTCATCATGTTTATGGTGGTGGACACTATAATGCCACTGATGAACATACTATGATCATACAACATTAAAACGACCATTATGCCATATCTAACATTATAACTGGTATAATTACTACTCTAGCTGCAGCCTGTGCCATGCACCTTGCATGAAATTCTTTAGAGCAGATGTGTTTACCGAATATGACTCGTTATTTAGCATACCATTACTTCGCAGCTTTTTACTACGAAGTTTTTACTTAGTAATTACCGTTACTATGCATGTTTTTAGTTCACATACCTTTACATTGCAAGTGTTAATGTATGAGAACTAAAAACTTGCCTAGTAATAAAAACAGACATTTACCCCAACACTACACTAAATACTAAATATAAATACACTACCTTACACATGACAAACTCTAAAACACTACCCAAACCCCCAAACACTACACTACCCTACACTACACAAACACCACAACACTACCCTAAACCCTAAATCACTACCCCCTGCATGACCCTCCCCTTCCCCAGCTCGCTTCCTACACTCAAACACTACCCTGCACAACCCCCTAACACTACCCTAAACCCTAAAACACTACCCTACACTACACAACACCACAACACTACCCTGAAACCTAAAACACTACCCCCAGCGCGACCCTGCCCCTACCCCCAATCCTGTTCCTATTCGTAGTACCTAACACCACCCTTCATGACCCGACACTACCCTAAACCCAAATACACTACTCTACACTACCCAAACGCAACTACACTACCCTAAAACACTACCCTCAGCACGACCCTGCCCCTACTCCCAGTTCTGGCCCTACTCCCAAACACTACCCTTCACCACCCCAACACTACCCTAAACCCAAATACACTACTCTACACTACACAAACAGCACATCACAACCCTAAAACCTAAAACACTACCCCAGCACGACCTTACCCCTACCCCCAGTCCTGTCCCTACTACCAAACACTACTCTTCACAACCCCCGGCACTACCCTAAACCCAAATACACTACTCTACACTACACAAACACAACTACACTACCCTCAAACCAAAAAAAACAACCCCCTGCACGACCCTCCTCCTAGGACAACGCCCCCGGCTTACCTCTCCTGACGTCCTCCTTGTAGGTGAGGAAACCTATGTGTGACTCTGTGGCGCCCATGGCCCCCTCACTCCATTATGACTGATGCTGCTCTCCCTATCCCTTTTCAGCCGCTCTATGTCACCTCCCCCTGCCGCTTCCTCCTGGGAGGAGTAAGTTGTCTGCATTCATTCGTACACTACTTAATTGACTCCGAACTCTTAAACTTCCAATGCGCAGGACAAATACTGATCCTTAACGGACCGAGGATCAACTAACTCTCTTAACGCCTTAAATCAGAGTAATAAGAAACACGCTACAAGTGGCACCAAGGAAGAGGTTAATATGTCACATAGGAATACATGTGTGCAAAAGTTAAAGGGCTTGACTTACAGTGAAAAGTAATTCAGGAGAGAGAAAAGTCTAAAAACACAATTAAAACACTGAAGCAGCAAAGAATTATCCCATGTAATATAGGTTAAATTCATCAGAGTGGAAATGGGGACTCCCTAGAAGCAGACGCACTAACGTAAAACAATTCATGGCAGTTCAAATAAAAGAACAAACCTGGAGTAAGTAGAGGCCCTCAGGAATGTGGGTACGAGGCCTGAGCGTCAGATTCTTGTTGGGCGAATGAGTCAATGTAAATCTTAGAGTTGAAGTGCATGGGGTCACGGTGGTACCTTAGTGGGTTCTGGATTTAACGGCAGGGATCATCTCCAGCTCCGCTTCCTTCTCACCCTGCCGACATCACCATGCAGTTGTCATCGCGCACCTTCCTGTGTGCGCTCATCCTGTCAGCGTCGTTTCCTGGGAGGAGTTCTGCTTCATCCGCTTTAGCGCCATTGATTGTTTACCCATTACATCGCATGCATAGTTACAATGCATGCGATGTAATAACTTGCATAGTAAAGGCTACACATTGTTACAACGCTTGAGAAGTAATGGTATGCAGAGTAAAACCTCCGTAGCAATTACCGTTACTACGCAAGTTTTTAGTTCGCATACCTTTACATTGCAAGTGTTAATGTATGCGAACTAAAAACTTGCCTAGTAATAAAAACAGACATTTACCCCAACACTACACTAAATACTAAATACAAAAACACTACCCTACACATAACAAACTCTAAAACACTACCCAAACCCCCAAACACTACACTATCCTACACATAACAAACACCATAACACTATCCTAAACCCTTAATCACTACCCCCTGCACGACCTTACCCCTTCCCCAGCTCACTCCCTACACTCAAACACTACCCTGCACAACCCACCAACACTACCCTAAACCCTAAAACACTACCCTCCACTACACAATACCACAACACTACCCAAAATCTAGAACACTACCCGCAGCACGACCCTGCCCCTACCCCCAATCCTGTCCCTACTCCTAAACACTACCCTTAATGACCCCCGACACTACCCTAAACCCAAATACACTACTCTACACTACACAAACACAACTATACTACCCTAAAACCTAAAACACTACCCCCAGCACGACCCTGTGGAATGGGGGTAGGAGGCCTGAGCGTCAGAGTCTCGTCGGGCGAGTGAGTCAATGTAAATCTTAGAGTTGAAGTGCATGGGGTCACGGTGGTACCTTAGTGGGTTCTGAATTTAATGGCAGAGATCATCTCCAGCTCTGCTTCCTTCTCACCCTGCCGACATCACCATGCAGTTGTCATTGCACACCTTCCTGTGTGCGCTCATCCGGTCAGCGTCGCTTCCTGAGAGGAGTTCTGCCTTAGCGCCATTGATTATTTACCCATTACAACGCATGGGTAGTTACAACGCATGCAATGTAACAACTTGCGTAGTAAAGGCTACGTGTTGTTACATCTCATGCGTTGTAACGCTTGCGAAGTAATGGTACGCGGAGTAAAGCCTCCATAGTAATGGGTAATTACCGTGTTTACCACCTAAATCAGTAGGGTTGCAGCCTCGGATCTGCAGGTTACATGGAGATCTGAAAGGAACATGCATTACATGAGTCCTGCTGATCATTTATTTTTAAATAGCACATTACATGCACTTGCGCCATGTCTAAGCGCAGTAAATTGCATGTTTTTTGTAGTTAATCTGTGCTTCCAGCCTAAAGTCATGGGGTCGGAATGTGCACAAATCTGGAAACCCATTCATTTTCTCCTCTTCACTCAATTTCTAAATATTGTTTTTACATATTCAAACATGTGATTAGGGCACATGTAGAACTGCAAATCCCAGGTGCGTACAACACATTCATGCCCTCTTACATACATGCAGTCCCACTTGCATGCACACACTGGCGCAAAGCCACCTTCGCACCAGCTCCCACACCTTACTATGAAGCACTCCATTTCACCTTAGCAGCTAATGCTAAAAAAAACTTTAGTGGCATACTTCTCTACCGTCCCCCAGGCACCAGAAGTACGTTTACCTAGATGTGCTCATGGAACCCATCCTCTCCACCGATAAGTTCACAATTCTGGGCGATTTTAATGTTTACCTGGAAGACAGAGGGGATAAAGACACTAATTCTCTACTAGAGACCCTAGGGACACTAGGCCTATCTCAATTGGTGCACAAGCCCACTCATGAGGCAGGACACACACTGGATGGCAGTTTTACATCCGTATCAGGCCTAAAAATAAATGACGTTCACCCTCTCCCGTGGACAGACCACTCTTTAATCACATTCGATTACACTATACCTAAAGTCCAGAAAGGAGGGGTAGCTGAATCTCACTCTTTAACATATAAGGCCTGGAACAAGGCTGACAAAGCCACGCTTTGCATCCAACTGGATAGGACACGACCTCCGTTAAATATGTCCCTAGACTTAGCAGTTAGCGAATATACGGATTGACTTAGTGAAGCAATTGGGTCCACGGTACCCACCGGAAAAGCTTCAGGGAACCACAACTTACCTTCAGCCCCTTGGTTTACTGAGGCCTTACGACAGGAAAAACAAAAATGTTGTAGACTGGAAACACACTGGAGAACAAACTATGATACATCAGACAAAGGCATTTGTAAAGCGACGTTAATTCATTACAAAACTCTGCTGATCGCTGACAAAAAGAAATGCTTTAGGAAGCAGATTGAAAAAGAGAAGAACTCCAAAGAACTGTTCGGGGTAGTAGAGAAGCTTTCCTCTCTGCCAAATAAACTGCACTAAGAACAACCACAGTTTTTGTGAGGTAATTGCTGACGCTTTTAGAAATAAAGTCAAAAATATCTATGATTCTTCTGAAACTATCCTAACTATGAAACTAACTAAATAGTGAATTATGAACAAGCAGCTATCCCAGTTCATACAAGAAAATGTAGATTTTCATCAGCTTGGTGGTTAGAAAATCTGGATTTATTAAAGACACGGAGGCTAATATTATTGCATTTTTCCTTAAATGCCTCCACACAGCAGCTCCTTTAACAAATAGAATACAAAAACAAAAGAATTCCATCTCCATAAAACCATAGAACACTCCATCCTCTTCCTTCTTTTTTGCATAAACATATCCCACAAGAAAACATTAATAATAAATAAATGTCCATAAACATTTCCCAACAAATAGAGCTGAATATAAATCTTCTTCCAGCATGAATATCCCATAAGTAATTCCATCTTTCTCTTCTTTTCCTTTAAACTTGAGCTCGAGCTGAAATTAAAAAATAACACCATTATAATTGGGTCGGGCCCAGGGTGGGAATAATATTAGCCCCTGTGTCTTTAATAAAATCCAGATTTTCTGAACACCAAGCTGATGAAAATCTACATTTTATGGCAAGACCAGAGGCTAACATTATTGCAAGTTCAAAGCTTTTCCATTAACAATGATGCAGAACATTCCACTGGCTTGAAATTAAATTTCCTAAAAACTGCATAATTCGACCAATCAGCACATCGCAAGATATCTTGTAAAGCACCTCCAAGTAAAAAACTCTTTGAAGCAGAAGCCCCTCTTACTGAATGCGCTCCAAACATTCTTATATCCACACCAGCAAATTTCATAACCTCCTTCACCCAACGAGCCAAAGTGGGTGATTAGCCGCTTTAAGAGGTCTCTTGAATGAAATAAGCAACTGCTTTTCACCAACAGCCCTCAAAGAAGCTGTCCTCTTCTCATATTCTTTCACACCACGTACCGCACACAAATTCACTTTCTCATAAAAAATGGATAAAATATTGTTTCTAAATTAGTCTTTGTTCTCCTAGATAGATGAAAACACACTCCTTTGTGTGAAAAAATCCTGCTATACACATCCAAAGCCCTTACATCCGATACTCTTCTATAAGAAACCAAACACAACAACATAGTTAAATTAAAAGACAAAGTTTTCAAACTTAGATAATCATAACTTTTTAACCTATCTAAATACTGTAAAACCAAAGAGACATCCCAAACAGAATTATACCTAGTTACTGGAGGTTTAGAAATCCTAATACTCCTAAGGATCTTTCTTGCTAACAAATCTTGACCAACTGAAACCCCATGAATCGCTACATGTCCTGCTGATATTGCAGACCTATATCCATTAATTGTTCTGTAAGACAAACCCTTTTCGAAGATGATCAGACAGATCATTTGCAACTTCAACTACATCAACTGAACCGGGATCAAAACCCCTCTCCACACACCAGCATACCATACCCATTTCTGCCATGCCAATCTATACATTTTCCTTGTACCAGGTGCCCAGGAGTCCTTAATAAGACTTGTAGCCACATGTGAAAGACCAGGCACTTCCCACACTCTCCTGAAATTTTCCATGCCACTAGTCTCATTTGACCTGATGTCACCAATTCGTGCCTCTCTCCCCAAGGATTTATTAAGATATCCTGAAACACTGGAATTTGAATTGGAAAATCTATCGACATTTCTAGTAAAACTGGATACCAAACCTGAGATCTCTAAAGAGGAGTCACCAAAACTACTGTTTCCTTCAACTTCCTCAAAACTCCTGTCACCCGAGCAAATATTGAAAAAGGAGGGAAAGCATAAGGTCTGAGCCCCTTCCAATCCTGGCGAAACGCATCCAACCCTAGTGCATCCGGATCTGGACGCCAACTGAAAAACTTTGGTAGCTGAGCATTCAATCTGTTCGCAAAAAGATCCACATCGCAAGGACCCCACACTGTCATCAGAGTCTGAAAGACCTCTCTGTCCAGCTTCCAATCGCTTGAATCCTTGTAGTTCCTTGAGTACCAATCTGCCTCTACATTTTTCATCCCTGGAATATCTTCTGCTTGCACAACAATCTCCCTCTAAAAACAATAATCCCAGAAAACCTTTGCTAGATTCGCAAGATCCTTTGATTTTGGACCTCCCAACTTGTTCACATACCTCACAGCTGACACATTGTTCATTTTTAATAACACTGAACGCTTCGCTTTGTCCTTTGTGAAACTCTTTATTGCAAAAGATCCCGCTAACAGCTCCAAACAATTTATATGAAGCTCCCTTTCCTCCTCTGACCATATTCCACCGGTTGATACTGAACCACACTTGGCTCCCCATCCTTCCAAACACGTGTCAGATTCTATTACCAACTCTGGACACTCCCCAAATATGGCTTTGCCCTTCCAAGCCTCCAGGTTCTTTAACCACCAAGTCAACTCCTCCCTGCTCTCCTCTGAAAGAACAATTTCCTCTGAATATTTCCTTCCATTCCTAAAACGTTCTGCTTTCAACCTCTGGAGTGCCCGATAGTTCAAAGGTCCTGGAAAAATGGCCTGAATAGTAGAGGAAAGCACACTTATTATCCTTGCTAAATTTCTCAAAGAAAGCCTGTCCGCGTCTCAAACTCTCCGTATATCTTTCCTTATTCTTTTCAATTTTCTTTTGGAAGTTTCAACTGACCAACCACAGTATCCACCATGAACCCCAGAAAATGAGTGACCTGACCTGGTACCAAATATGATTTCTTCGTATTCACTACAAAACCTAGACTCTCTAACAGATCCACTGTAAACCTTGTATTTTCCTCCAATATCATTCTGTTTTGATCCATCAACAAAATGTCATCTAGATAAATTATCAATCTGATCCCTCTCTCTCTCAAATGGCCCGCCACTGGGCGAAGCATCTTTGTGAAACACCAGAAGGCAGATGAGAGTCTGAAAGGGAGGCAAGTGAACTTCCACATCTTCTCTCCCCATCTGAATCTCAAAAATGTCTGATGAGGCTCCCAAACTGGAATTGTCAGATATGCATCTTTCAGATCCAGGCGAGTCATCCAATCCCCCATTTGTAGAATATCTCTCACTAAATGTATTCCTTCCATTTGGAAATGGTGATATTCCACCCAATCGTTTAAACTCCTTAGATTTATAACAGGTCTCATTCCCTTGTCTTTTTTCTCCACTAAAAAAATATTGCTCACAAACCCTTGAACGTCTTCTTTTTTTTCCACAATAGCACCTTTTGCAATCAATTCTTGAACCTCTTTCTCAACCAATTCCGTGAATTCTTTGTTGAATCTCAACATTTCTGGGGGATGTCTTTGAAAGGGTTCCTCTATAAAATCTATCCGATACCCCAAGACCCATGGATCTTTTGTCACCTTCTTCCAATTCCCATGAAATTGGGCAAGTCTGCCACCCAACTTTAGGAGGGTAACGAAAGGGTCTTACCTGTACCTCTTGTTCGTTGAACATCTCTTCCACCTCTTCCTCTACTCCTATGTCTTTGTGGAAAGAATCCACCTGCGTAATACGAGGTCTGATATGAACTAGGCCTGAATGATGCCCTAGTAATTCCTTGGCCCCGGCCGGGGAACTGACCTCTTGTTCTCCCGGCACCACCAAAAACACGCTTGTCAAACACTTTTTTAATTTCCCTTTGCGATTTCTGCAAAGAACTAAAGGCACCAACAAATTTGGACATCTCTTTAATGAACTCATCTCCAAAAAGCATGCAGTTTGCTGCTAGGCCCCCTTCATTGCTGGCAAGATCTACCAATTTAGGATCGATTTTCAATAATATACTTTTCCTATTCTCAACGTAGGCTGTGTTTGCATTTCCAAGCAAACATACTGACCTCTGAACCCATTGCCGTAGTTCCTCAACATCCAAGCTTTTGTTACCAACATATGCTTCCTCAACCATTTCAAATACTTTTGCCAATGGGCCTGAGATGTCAAGTCACCAATCTTGGCACATTTTTAGGCCTTTATCTAAAACATTTCTTGGGTCCCGTGCTCCTTTGATAATAAAAGCAACAAATGTTTGAATCCAATTCAGGTGTTACCATAACCTTGTTTGCTAAGCCAGGTCTAGGACATTCCGATCGTAATCGTAGTCTGACCTCCTTTGGAATCTGTTTTCTTAACCATGATTCCATGTATTCAGCCACATGAGCCACCGGAATCCATTCTGGGTGCTTTATCATAGATGGATCGAACATAAAGTCACCCAAGGGATCCAAAAGAGCCTCTTGCTCATCCATCTTTCTTGTTTGTGGAAATTGTACTAATTCCCCTGCTTTCCTCTTCTGATTCAAAGTCAGAAGAGAAACTCAACTTCACCTCTGCACTGCCAGAGGATTTGTCACACAATACAGAGGAATGTGTCCTTTCTTCCACAGACTTTCGTCCTGAATATTCTGGACCCTTTACTTGGCCCCATGTGTGTCCTTGACACCATCACGTTTCTTTGAATCTTCATAATATTTTGAATTATCTCCTTTCTTACTTCTCTTTGCCACATCCCTCACCTCAATTAAAATCCTACATACTTCCACTCTCTAAACTTCCCAAATAACTTGGCTCACTCATAATAAATTAAAAACTATATTATTATTCAATATATCTCTTCACAAAAAAACTCCATCCTTATAATAAAGCTGTCACCTCATAAAAATCATCCAGTGAATAACTGACTAACTATCATATTCTTTCTTAAAAAATAGACATCTAAAATGACCCCCACATATATTTGTAGTCTTTCGTCTATTTCTTTGAAAACATTCTTTCACATCGTCTAAAAGTGCCCCATTCCAAAAAATTCCAGTCCATCATCTATTTCCGCTGTTTCCTTTTTGAACCTCCTTGCAACCCATATATTAATTAAACACATACAATTGCAATCCTGTTCCTTCCCTCTAGCTCCGATCACACTAAAAGTGATCCGCTTTACTTAAAAACACTTGCACCCCTAGCGCGTATGCTCTTAATCTATCCGCTTCTGTCAAAAGACGCTCCTTCACTTCTCCTGCATGCGCTACATCAATTGCACGTGAGCGTTACTATAGATGACTTCATCTTTTCTTTGCGTGCCCCCAGTTCACCATGGCAACATTCATACCGCGCAACCAACGAAGATTACAACTGCCGATCCTTGGTAAGCCAAATCGCGGAAAGCTTTAAAAATTCCTAAGTAAGACACTGTTAAACACATTAATTTCTGAATTTCTATTTCCTCAAATAGTCGATAAACACACAAAGTTACATATATACTTGGCTTTCAAAACCCCTTTATTTAAAAATAAATTTTAAATGAATTTCACTTTTTTCTCATACCTTCAAACCTTGATTCAATCTAACAAATACACCTCCAATTGTGTATACACATCATATATCTCAAACAAAATTTGAATTATTAATAGCAGAGCTGCCCAATACTTATCTCATCCTGCAGCAGCAAAAAAGAAGGAAGAGAATGGAGTGTTCTATGGTTTTATGGAGATGGAATTCTTTTGTTTTTGTATTCTATTTGTTAAAGGAGCTGCTGTGTGGCGGCATTAAAGGAGAAATGCAATAATGTTAGCCTCCGGTCTTGCCATAAAATGACTTACTCGATCCCTCCCAATTTGGTTTTCGCCCAGAGCACAGTACAGAAACAGCACTAATTAAAGCCACCGAAGAGATCAGGAAGGTGATGGATAATGGGGGCGCTGCCGCCCTCATCCTCTTTGATCTCTCGGCGGCTTTCGATACTGTGGATCATAACCTACTGCTTGTGTGGCTGGAAACGCTAGGTGTCATGGGCCTGGCACTAGCCCTGCTGTCCTCTTTTCTAAAGGATAGGAGACAAATGGTGGCAGTAGACCAGTCCAAATCAACACCTTACTTCCTACCATGCGGGTCCCACAGGGCTCTTCGCTTAGCCCTGCATTTTTTAATATCGATGTTTCAGAAATTGCCCCATTGATCAAAGACTTCAGCTGTAACCCTACTGCATACGCCAATGACACCCAGATGGTGGTGGCAGCGTATAAAGATCAAGCCTCCCCATCAATGCAGTTTTAAAGCTGCATGGTGGAAATAAATAGATGGATGGTAAACCACTGTCTTAGGCACAATTCCGGAAAAACCAAAGTGGTAATCTTTGGGAATCTGCAACTCAGATGGGTTGACCTTTGGTGGTTGGCCGATATGGGGGAACCGCCAAAACCAGTCTAGAAGGCAAAAAACTTGGGTGTGCTGATCGATAATAAACTCACCTTATCTCAGCAGACCAATGCCATCGTGTCTACCTCCTATTTTCTGATAAAAAAATTGAAGAAGGATCTACCTAATATTCCTGATGACTCCAAAATTGCAGTAGTGACTACACTTGTGCGGTTAAAGCTAGACTACGGCCACTGACTTTACCTTTAGATGCAGAAGCAATACCGACAAAAGCTTCAGTTGATTCAAAATGCATCTGCAAGACTACTACTAAATGTCCCAAAAAATTAATCTGTAACCAAGGAAATTTGCAGACTTAACTGGCTCTCAGTGGCTCAGCGCATTAAGTTCCAGGAGCTATGTCTTGCTTACAAGGCCTTGAACGACACCGGACCAATGTTTCTCAAGCAGTTCTTCTCCTGGTATCACCCAGCCAGACAACTGCGCTCTTCTGACGCCAGTCTCATGATTGTTCCAAAGATCCGAACCTTATGCTGGGGAGGCCGTAGTATCTCATACGGCACAGCAAAATTATGGAATAAGCTACCATTTGCTATTAGAAATGCCGGCTCTCTCACCACTTTCAGAAAGGACCTACAAACATGACTTTTTCAGAACTAGTTGCTTCATCTAGGGTTCACCACTGTCTTAGCGCCAAGACACCTCTGGGTATTTGTGCGCTCTATAAGTTTTATTAACATAACATAACAAAGCAGACATGCATGCAAACAGTCACGCACAACACACACAGCAGCAGCCTTCACACACATTTGTTTACTTACTCTCTAGAGACTGGCTTCTATATCCTGTTGGCTACTTCACTTCCGCTTTGCAATACCAGATTCCCAGGCCAGCACACATGGCAGGCAACGAACGCGTCACAGGTACAGTGACAGCACTCCTCGGCAATCACTGTAAGTCTGACCCCAGGTCTGACATTCGTTGTAGAGAGCTGACAAGCAGTGCCATGCTGTAGAGCTGCAGAGCTGGGGGGACGTATTTTCATGCCCCTCTAGCTAGCAGAGTTCCAGACTTTTAAACAAGGGCAAAGGTCCAAAGGTCTGGCAATGTGAGGGCCTGGATCTGTGCAGCAGATGCAACGTTGCCAATCTTTAAACCCTTAGACTGGGAGGGCAAATAAGCGTGGTGGTGCCCAAATGTCCTTTTCTCACTAGCTAGGCTCAGTATATGATAACATACGGTCAGCATAACACCGGATTGTTCCAGGGTTGCGCTACAGAGAGGGTGGGGCTAGATATGAGCAGGAATTATGGGTAAGGGGCTAGGTAAAGGGGGCACAGATAAATACAACACAGCAGTACTAGCAATGTAGGGGCAAAGTAGGGGCACACCAGGTAGTCTACCTTAACTAAGCATCCATGTTGATATGCAAACATAGTCAGCAAGCGACTCACTAAAACAAGCCTGTTGTATCTGTGGAAAGTGCTCTCTAAGATTCTCCAATGGAGCAGTCAGTAGAATGTGTGGGGCTAAAAGCAGCCATGTTCAAACAAGCAAGGGGTCTGAAACAAAGGAGGACTGATTATCTGCCTACTGTACTTTGAATTGTGCGCTCCTTCACCTGAAGCTTCTATGGACAGCAGAGAAAGATCAAGATTTGTCAACTAAGAGATACGTCTTTAGTGCACTGTAAACAAAAAGATAGGTATTCTAGTTTGAGATATATTGGCAGCTCCGTTAAGGATTTTGTGGCAAATATTTAGGGCACCATTTAGAAATTGGTGGAAGGACGCCTAAACCCCGGGGCCAATATCAGTCCCGCAGCGACTCTCCTGCCAAAATTAGAGCTCCCTCCTAGTCGGAAGGATTTTTTTTACCACAATGTTCATCTATAGGCAACGTAGAAGCCATTTCTTCAAAACTCGAGTGCAGGTCAGCTGCAGTGTCATGGCGGACTTTATTTTTCAGATACAACCTCAGAACTTGTGAGAAATTGAAATTGAAATTGGATTATTGATTCAAGAGGGAGCTGCCTCTACCAAATTAATAAATGTGACCTGGCTCGGTCACAACATAGTTCTAATGGGCTCTTTCCTCAGCCTCAGGTAGCAGTAGCAGAAGCAATTGGGAAATTTCCCAGAGACATGTGTGCTGCCTTCAAGCAGTGCCAATTAGATTAAAAAAGGCAATACAATAAATTCCCAGGCCAAGTTAGAAAAATAAAGAAAAAAGTATTAAAATCAGAAAATGGGGAAAGGAAGGAGGATATGAATTTCTAAATTATAGGTTAAAAATGCTAAGAAAACATCATTGTTTGCTGCAGACTGGGCCTGATGTGGAATTTCGGAACGACCTCAATGTGGATGCCATCCGGATCACTTTGGTCAACGTTTATTACCTTAGGACTTTTTAATTTTTCTGGTTCTCACCTTTTTCAGCATTGCTAGGCAGTATGCTGATGCTGTTGAGGGCCTCTCAAAGCCAGGTTCTTCAATTCCAAGCTACCCCCGAAGGCTTTAGTTTTGGCACATAACACACTGACTGGCACAAATTAGGATTTAACTCGCCACTGAGTTTACTTCACTGCTTAGTTCTAAAAATCTTCCACTGTGTCAGGGCTGGATCTTGTAACTTTGCAACAAAAAGTTCCAAAATGGATGAACCTGGAATTTTAGCCAAACGAGTGTCCACCATCTACCGGATAGTGCCAACGCCTTGTTTCCGCCCTTCAGAGTTTGAAAAATATATGTAGGTTCTAAAGGATGCTTGGAAATCACTCAATTTCTCATACAGCCACAGGTTCCCAGGGCTAGAGACACCAAGGTCCAGTTCCAACAGGTCAGCTCAATTTTCTGTCTTTCCTGTCCCTGTAGTAGAAATTGCACAACCAATGTGGCGAATGGAGAGCTGATTCTGCCCCTGTGAGACAGCAGAAGTTAGTTTCCTTCAGTTGCCTTTCCTTCCCAGTTAGGCAGAATCTTATTTTCCAGGTGTTCTTCCAGGTCCAGGAATGTTCTGAAGAGATGGTGGTGAGATGCCAGTTTTATACTGTGCAGTTATTGGAAAATCACCTACAACCACTTTCTTGCCAAAATTCCGCCTCCATTTGCAGCACTTGTTTTCCCAAATAACTTCAAAACCTTCCCAGACGCCCTCACACGAGATAACCATAACCTTACCCCTGGAAAAGCCTGGTGTTCTCTTTCAGTCTCAGCCCTACTAAAATGACGTTTTAGGGGTACTGGTTTTAGTTTCTGGGACCACCATTTCGAATGTACATTTAAAAGGAAGAGCTGCATTGGCAGGCCTTTGTGTTGTGTTGCTGCCACCCATGCTAATGATTCATCCACGCTAAAGTGTCACAGTTTACACCACATCGGCCCTCTTCTGGCTACCAGGCAAATGTATTTCATTTTCTTTGTCTTTAAGCAGCATAAAATACATTCCTTACAAATTGATTTCCCTCTAAATGTATCAACAATCTGTTCATGACATTGAACTGTCATGTTAATAACAATTCAAAAAGAATCATTTGTCTACCGTTTTCTCAGGAGGTTTAAAACAATCTATATTTTTTCACATTCAAGCATGTTCACAAAACATGTCGTTTTATGTGCACAATGACAAACAGCTTTTTGCATCTGTTCACTGTGTGGGCACATTTTCCTTACTCTCGGCTGTATTCCTTTCATAAATATTAAGCATTCAAACCTGTAAGCATAGAAGGCACACATATGGGCATCATAGCTAATATATTAAAGTAGATTTCCTACACGCTAAATCAATTTTCCTTTCCATTTGTCACTGCAGTGGTTTTAAAAATGCATTCCAGCCAGAGCGCACTGATGTTCTCTGAATCAATACACTTTTAAGCATGTATGAATGTGATGTAAATATCCTGGGCGTAGTTCGCGAAGTAGCACTTCGCAAAGCTACGCAAAGTGCAGTTCGCACTACGTGAGCTACGCGTAGCACTTCGCGAACTGCGTAGTACCTTGTTCGTACTGTGCCAGATGTCATTTTCAATGATTGCACAGTGCGGAAAAGCAACCGGCACTGTGCAATCATTGAAAATGGCATCTTGCACAGTGCGAGCTGTAGTTTTCTGCTGCTCGAGTAGATTTTTACTCGAGCGGCAGCTTTCTCAACGCGAACTGGTAGTTTCTCATCGCGAGCGGTCGGGAGCATACGCGACCACTCGCAATGAGAAACCTGACCTCCTCGCGTTGGGAATCTCGCCGGGAGGTTTATTTTCAATGCTGGCGATCGCCAACTTGATGTTGCTGATCGCGAACAAGGAAAAAGTCTCGCCGGGATGTCATTTTGCTTGCTCGCGGTCGCCAACTTGACGTTGAGGACCTCAAGCAAGCAAAAAATGACCGCAGCACTACGCAACACTACGCTACGCGTGTTCGCACTGTGCTACGTGCAGTTCGCGTAGTGCGAAGTATCGCAAACTTCGCAAGCTACGCGAGCGTAGCGTAGTGGTTTGCCCAGGCTTATACTCTATGGTAAAGGTATGGCATTTAATTTCCACACCACTGAGGTCTTTTTCCCACCAACTTACTATGGATTTAATGGAAAGTTAAATAGGCAAATAGGGTATAATGAACATTATAATACATGTTTGAGGGTGAAAACACATAGGCAGTGAGACTATTTAGTAGTATCAGAGCCCACAGAGTCCTAATGCTTGCACAATGAAGCAGAAACAAGTTGATAGGTCACTACAAAATGATGCCCTGTGCTACACTCTTTCTCTGCAGAAAGTCCATGGAGAGCATGAATGTAGTGACAGACATGATCAGATTTCATCGTACCACCATCAGGTGAGCAACCAAATTGTGTGCTAATTGGTATTGAGGCTTGAATGAATAGTCTAAAATAGAAATCAGAGAATCGAGAAACTTTGAAAGTTTCCTTCTCATTTTACCTCATTTTTTACGGAGGACATCATTTAGAGGTTGTCAATACTAGGACATCTTCTGCTCACCTCTGCTTTCCTCGGCCACTTTTAAGGTGCTGGGGAAGGTGGTGTTCCCAATGGCAGAGCTGCAGCCTTATTTTCAATTAGGAATACCCTGTTGGTAGTCCTCGCACCTCCAGGTATGGCGCCGGAGGGGATCACGAAACAGTGTAATTTGCACTTGCATACTGTTGGACTTGGCCCTTTTTAGCTAAAGTTCCTTAAACTTTTTGCCTTCCTCCTAGACCTTTTTCTGACATAATGTTGCCGTCTTTGATGCTTTGGGCACTTTGCCACTGCTGATCAGTGTCAAAGTGCAAGTGATCCCTGTATAAAGTGGTATGGTAATTGGTTGTCCATAATTGGCATGTTTGTCTTACTAGTAAGGTCCCTAGTAAAGTGCACTATGTGTGCCAGGGCTGGTGATGCAAATGCTACTAGTGGGCCTGCAGCACTAATTGTGCCACCCACACAAGTAGCCCTAAAAAGAGATCTCAGGCCTGCCACTCTAGTGCCTGTGCGCAGTTTGTTAACTGCCTTGTTGTCCTGACAAGTGCACCCTCTTGCCAGGCCTTACCCTTCCCTTTTTATGCACATTAGACACCCCTATAGTAGGCCCAAGGTACCCCCCTGGGCAGGGTGCAGTGTATGTGAAAGATAGGACATGTACTGAGGTGTGTACCATATCCTGACAGTGAAATACTGCCAAATTCGTTTTTCACTGTTGCAAGGCCATCTTGCCCATAGCACAGAATGGGGAATGCTGTGTCCCATGTTTCCAGCATATATTCCCATAGGCATAAGATGGAGAGATGGAGATTAGTGTGCATGAACTCAGAATGTTATAACATCTTTTTCTGAAGATGGTTTTTAAATTGTGTGTTTAGAAACTACACTTTTAGAAGTGGCTGGTTTCTTGTCTTAAACCATTCTGTGTTCCTCTGCCTGGTTGTATATTGACTGTCTGGGTTTGAATGTGACAGGGTCTGGGGAGTGTCCTGACACCAGGGAGGAGTGGGTGAGACAGCAACAATCTGGCCTGCCTTTGATGTACGGGGATGAGTTGCCCCCTGGATGTGAAGAGGGCTGTGTTGCAGCCACCAAAGGATGGCTCCACCTCCTGTGGAGCGTCTGGTGCCCAGACCCTCACTGTCAAAGGAAGAGGGTGTGCACTGGCAGCAAGACACCCAGGTCTGGTTTGGACCGGGCTCAGAGCCCCCTGAACACAAAGACTTCAAAGACATTAGGGGTATAAATGTGAGAGCTGAAGCCCCTGAACTCAAGACTGAACTCAAGCCTGAAAAAGGATTGAAACTACTTTGTGATCAAGAGGAACCTCTGCAAAAGGAAGACCAGCTGAAGAGACTGAAGAGAAGGGCTGCCCTTGATGTGTGTTCTGAGCTGGCCTACAGTTTACTGATTTGACTAAGGAGAGGACAAGGGAATTTGCTGTGTGCTGTGTCCCCCTGCTTGAAAGGACTTTGCTGTGTGCTGTTTCCTAAAGTAACTTGTCTCCAAGTGCCCAAGAGGAGCTGGCTCCCTGTTGTGGAAACTCAGGAACATAAAAGTTTCGAAGTGTGTCTCAGTGATGCTGTGTGCGTGTGCTTTTTGCAGCCTGTGACCGTAGTGAGAATTGCCCCGTGACCGTGTGCCCCGGAGCAGTCTTGCACTTTTCTTCGATCGACAGCGTGACCAGAAGTGCTGTGATCGTTATCACCATCGGCCTGGACTGTCGTCCCAAGGGGGAGCCGTGAGAAATCACCACCGCCAGCCCGAGCCTGCCTTTGGCAAGGAGAGACCTGTGAACCTTCACCATTGTGGGTCTGAGGTCCTTTGCCCAAGATCAACGGAGTCGCACCGTGAGCCCATCAGCTGCGAGGCCGTCGCCAGGTAGCCCGACTCTCACTGCGAGGAGCAGCCACCACCAACCCGAAGCCGCACAGCATGATGCCCAAGCCGCAAGGAGAGGAGAGAGAGACTGCACCCCCCAGGTAATGCCAAGCGAGCGTGCGTGTGTCGCCACCTGGGGTGGAGTGCGTGCTACGAGAGATCTCTCTCAGCCTTTCCCATCTTTGCAGCGCGAGCCTCCGCTCAAGTCAGTATCACAGCCCGCACTCGCCGAGGAGTGGCAGTACCGGGTCAGATTGGGGAGCTGCACTTTGTTTCCTTCATAACAGCATTGGGGGCATATTTTGGCAATCGCTGACTGCGAGTCAGCCAGGAGTGGCATAGAGACATTCATGAGCACCGCGGTCGGTGCCAAATTGTTTTTACGATCCGCATTAGTACTTGCACTACGAACTGCATTATTACTTGCTTTTACGGTCCGCACTAGTACTTGCACTACGAACTGCCTTATTAATTGTTATTATGATCCACATTAGTACTTGCATTAAGGACTGTCTTATTTCTACATTACGAACTGCATTACAAACTGCATAGCATTGCATTAGGACTGCATTACATCATCGTGAACTGCTCATTAATACCACACAAATCTACAAGTGATTGTTGGCCTAATAACCGGCCCAGTGAAATATTACGAATACGCATATGCTGGATATTTTTATGGTTTGGTCTCATCATATTTCTTCTTGATAAAAATACTGTTATTTTCCTAAATCAGTGTGGTGTCCATTTGTGGTGTTATCACTGTGTTACTGGGAGAGTGGTTGCAAATACTTTACACATAGCCTTGGAGATAAGCCTGGCTGCTCGTGCCAAGCTACCAGGGGGTGAGCAGGCGTTATCAAAGAGGGTGTCCCTCCTTTCCCTGACTAGAAGCAAGGGTCTCTATTTGGACTAAGGTACCTACCTCAGCCAACTAGAAACCCCCAGTTCGTTCTAACACATACCTTCTATCCGGGAACATCACTGAAACCACAGTGCTCCTTATGCATAAAAATAAATCTTCATCTGCTTGTAGACCATTTGTTATATGGATCCTGACTATGGACCCTACTTTGAGAATCCTCCTCCAAGATTCATGCGAGTAACTACAGTTCTGCCAGGCCGACATGGTACTCCCACCATGTTTATTGTCCTTCCTAAAAGTGGCTCCCTCCAGGCTCACCTGCCTAATTTCTGGGAAAAATACCTGCCACAATAGCAGCATCTTGAATTTTGGCAAACTCACTATCCTGGATGTGGCAGGGGCACAGTGTTCACCACAACAGTGGTTAAGCAGCTGTGATCCCACAGGTGTAATTAAGCCCTTACTCAGGAGGAGAATAAGCATTTCTGGCTGCTCTTAAAATACATAAATGATTGTTGAGAAAACGGTTTCTGCTCTGGGCCCCATCTCTAAAGTAAATTGCTTTCAGCTCTAGGAGAGGTTTGGGTTTGGTTATGTCTTTTCTCAACCACATGACAGGATTGTTATTGTTTGTGACTGTTTGAGTTCACAGAGAAGAGCTGAACCTTGACTATATGTAATCTAGCTTCAGTACAAGCCATATGCAAAATAAAGGTCTATTTCCCTAAGCAAAAGTCTTCAGTCTTGGAATTTTGACTTTAGCACATCTACGTTATGCTTAGTTCAGCATTTGGCAGCTTTGTCAACAATTGCTTCTAAGTATTCCTCTACACCAAATCTAACTGATAAAAAAAGTCAAATTGGCATGTTCTTGTACATTTGCAGTTAAAGTCCTGTATTTAAAGCTCTTCTTAATGGAAATAGCAGCTGACCCATGTGCAAACAAACTAAACAAAAATATTTTGATCAGACCTAGTCATATGGGTACACCTACCACAAACGTTTCAAAAATAGGATCACCCCATAGCAGTTAACCCCATAAGAGCTATATGATCTAGGCATGAATGAGAGACAATAGATTGAAGCTTCTGTGAGGATCATGCTTGAAAGGTTGTGCAAATCTGAAGAGATAGCTCATATGTCATTTACAGAGATGAGCAAAGTTTTAAACTTAGCCTTTGAGTTAGGTGAAATCGGTAACGTTTTCCTATCTTCACGACTCGTAACGTTTCTGTAGTGCTATGTTTTGAAACCACATGATGAATTTTGACTACCATTGTTTTAATGGACTTTTGATGTTTTACTTTATCCTAGCTTGAATATATGACATAATTTTTCCCTGCATGTGCTTTTTTTCCCTTGAAGATGTCTCTCATGTAATCTTGTAGTTTTAAAGTGGGAGAGCTTTCACAGAGTAGAACAGCCTTGCCAGGAACAGAACGTGTGGCATGTGCATTTGAAAGCATTAGAGAGAGAGAGGTAAGGAATGTACTTCTTGGTCTCGGGGTGCAGTAAAATAAGCAGTGGTGCTCACATGTGCATCATGTTGTACATTTGGAGATGAAATGTGTGATGCTAGAGACAGTGGTGCACAACTGTGCATTGTGTTGTACATTGGGAAGTATTATGAAGTTCTTACTATTGGCTTTGACATGCCCTCATGTCATCTTGAATTCTGACTCTGTCTTGCTTGAACTTTTTGCTTGCACAGGCAGGTCCCCAGATTAGTCAAGCTGTTTAGGTTATTCATGTTCAAGGTTGTTTTGTTTTCTGAGCTTTCGGAGATTGTTGAATGTACTGCTGGAGACTTTCGCAAGCTTCATTAAAATAAAGGCTGGAACATGTGAGAGTGCAGAAGGAACGTGAGAACTCCTTTGCCTTTGGAATGCTTGCATGGCCGATTCCAGTACGTTTCCTTGGTGCAGAGAAAGGCTTCTTGGAACCTTCTGGTATGAATTGAGATTATAAAGCTGGGACTTGTTGACTTAGTAACTGGGATTTTGGGCCTGAACGGCAGACGCGTTTTCAGTGCAGGAATCTGGTTGCTGAGTCTTTTGACCCCGGCTGTGAATCCATTCTTTGAGTGGGCCAAGAAGAAGTTTGCACCAGGTGATGTGTTATATTTTTGATTATTGCCATTGTGAAGTGTAACTGTTTGTGTGCACATTCAAGTCTCCAGTGGCTATAACAGTCATTGTGATGTGTGAGTGCCTGCGTGCACATTCCAGTTTCCAGTGGCTATAATCATCTGAGGCGTTTTCTTTGATTGTTGCCATTGTGATGTGTGACTGTATGTGTGCACATTCACGTTTCCAGTGGCTATAACAGTCATTGTGATGTGTGTCTGTGTACACATTCCAGTTTCTAGTGGCTATATCATCTGAGGTATTTTCTTTGAGTATTGACTTTGTGAGAGTCTGTGTGCACATCCAAGTCTGCAGTGGATATAACATCTGATGTATGTAGTGTGTGTATCTTTCTGATTTCTTGCAGGACGTCCAGTATAATCTGCTTGTGTTTCATTCCATATTATTGTTTGCTTGTGTTTCATTTTATTATTGTTATCTGCTTGCATTTAATTCATGTATATTCCATGCATTGCATATATACATATATATATAAAAAACAAAGTTGCTCTTTCCGGAGCGCGGGGACCTGTGAAGAGTGGCGCACACGCCGGCAGAGTGTACCGGCAAACAATGTTCCACAAAAATCACCAGTATTGTGCGCTCTCAGGACAAAGAAACAGGTCACCAATGTAAGATCCAAGTGTTTATTACACAAAATATACATATATCCACATATATTTGAATGTTATTCATTTGACATCTAAGAAAGCCTTTCTGTTAGAGAGCATTGTATAAATAAAACCCCATGCCTTATTCTTTGATGTGTTTCATTTTATAAAGTGAAATCCCTTTCCTGGTGGTGTTGTGCTGTTTTTATTGCTTCGTTGTGTTTGAGCCTCCGTGTGGGAGGAGGGTATCCTCTATTATCTGAAAGTGCGAGGAAATACAGTTTCCTAACTCACCCAGCTTTGCACAGTGAGCAAAGTTGAAACCTCTTAGCCAGCCTAAGGTGGACTTGTAGTGGGACAATAGCTGTGCACTAGTGACTTCCTGCCGCTGAATGTCCTGTCTAAAAATGGTAGGACTTCTACCTTCAGAGAATTGCTCTGTGATTGGCTCTCGGAATATACCAGGGGTACAACATAGACTACTGAGTGCAAACAATTTATTTGTGGCTACTTAGTGTTGCCCGTGGCTCTTAATGGTGGTAAGTAAACATCTGCTGTACTGCAATTCCCAGCCACCGGAGGTCCCACTCTTTAGTGGATTGAAGCAAGATGCACTGCGCAATGCCAAGTAACAGTAGTTTGCCCTCTTCCACTTGTAGAGCTGGGCATCACTGGTAACATTTTCCTACTACTGTCACGGGCCGCAAAAACAGAACAAAAACAAATAAGAAATTCACAAGTTGTTCTCTTAATTTTCAAGAATCTGCCTAACTTTCAAGACCATGACTCATTAAAGAGTGTTCACTCACATTGAAGGCAATATCATACATATTACAACGTAATTAATGCATAGCTGTTAATTGACCAGGTTTTTTTATCCAATATCACCATGCCTTTTTGATATGTGTAGTTTTCTTCTTAACAGTATAGGCATGAGATTACAAATTTGCCCAATATATCTACAAAATTAGAATATAAAAAAATAGAAACAATCTATTTATAGTTGATATGTATGTATATGGAGAAACAAAAATGTAAATCTAAAAATATCAGCTTTTATTAATACATTTGCGATTTGGACAAAGAAATACAAAATACCTAACCTAAAATTTAAACCCTCCTTTACCCTAAGCCTAACCTTTTTTTCCTAACATTATTTTGTCTTTTACATGTGGATATCCAATACCTTTCTGTTAGACCTGGGATCCTTGGTGGGCTGAGGTAGGTACCTTAGGCCAAAAAGGGACCCTCGTTTCCACGTCAGGGAAAGGAAGGACACCTCCTCAGATAGCCCCCGCTCACCCCCTTGACAGCTTGGCACGAGCAGCCAGGCTTATCTTCAAATTAAAATCAAATCAAAATCAAATCAAATCAAATCAAATCAAAATCAAATCAGGTGTTTCAAATCAAATCAAATCAGGTGTTTGTTAAGCGCGACTACTCACCCTTAAGGTCTCAAGGCGCTGGGGGCGTGGGGGGGGTTCGCAGGTTCCAGTCCATCAAGGAGGGGGTCTGTCGAAGAGCCAGGTTTTGAGGTTTCTTGCAAAGATGGGGAGCGATGTTATCTGTCTGAGGTGGAGCGGAAGGTCGTTCCAGGCTCTGTCCGCAAGGAAGGAGAATGAGCGGACTCCCGATCTGGTATTTCTGGTGCGGGGGACCGCTGCGTAGGAGTGCTGGGCTGATCGTAGGGTCCTTTGGGGTGCATGGAATTTGAGTCGGCTGTTCAGGAATGCTGGTTCGGTGTCGTGGAGGGCCTTGTGAGCGTGGGTTAGCATCTTGAAGGTGACTCTAGCTTTGATGGGGAGCCAGTGGAGTGTTTGCAGGTGCTGGGAGATGTGGCAGTGTCTTGGCAGGTTGAGGACCAGTCTTGCAGCGGCGTTTTGGATGTTCTGTAGCTTGAGGCGAGGTTTTTGTTTATTCCGGCATAGAGTGCATTGCCGTAGTTGAGCCTGCTGGTGACCAGGGCATGAGTGACGGTCTTTCTGTGTTCGAGGGGGATCCATTTGAAGGTCTTACGTAGGAGGCGGAGGGTGTGGAAGCAGGAGGATGAGACGAAGTTGATCTAGCGGTCCATTTTGAGCTCTGAGTCCAGGATGAATCCCAGGTTGCGTGCGTGGTCCATGGGGGTAGGCGGGCTTCCGAGGGCGGAGGGCCACTAGGTGTCATTCCAGGCGTCTGGGTTTGGGCCCATGATTTGTTGGTGTTTAGTTGTAGGCAGCTGTTTTTCATCCATTTGGCGACGGCTTCCATGCCTTCCTGAAAGTTGTGTCTGGCGGTGTTGGATTCGTTGGAGAGGGAGAGGATGAGTTGGGTGTCGTCTGCATTGACACAATGTTGAGTCCGTAGGTTCTGACGATGGGGGCGAGCGGATGTCGATGTTGAAGTAAGTAGGGCTGAGGGAGGACCCCTGGGGGACTCCGCAGGTGGTAGGTGTAGGGTATGAGAGGAAAGGGGGGGAGTCTGACCCGCTGCGTTCTGCTGGCGAGGAAGGAGCGGATCCAGTCGAGGGCCTTGTCTTGGATCCCTGCGTCGTGGAGTCTGTGTATTAGGGTGCAGTGAGAGACTGTGTCGAACGCCGCTGAGAGGTCGAGGAGGATGAGGGCTGCTGTTTCTCCTTTGTCCAGTAAGGTACGGATGTCGTCTGTTGCGGCGAGGAGGGCGGATTCCGTACTGTGTTTTTTTCTGAAGCCGGATTGGGAGGAGTCGAGGATGTTGTCCTCTTCGATGAATGTGGTGAGTTGGCTGTTGATGGCCTTCTCGATGACTTTCGCTGGAAACGGGAGCAGGGAGATGGGTCTGTAGTTTTTGAGGTCAGTGGGGTCCGCCGAGGGTTTCTTCATTTCTTCAGGAGGGGGTTGATCTCAGCATGTTTCCAGTCGTCAGGGAACGAGGCGGTTGCCAGGGAGCGGTTGATGGTGTGGCAGAGCATGGGTGCGATGGTGTCGGCGGCTCTGTTGAAAATGTGGTGGGGGCAGGGGTCCGTGGGGGCCCCGGAGTGGATTGACTTCATCGTCTTCAGTCTGTCTTCGGTGGTGAGGGCTGTCCAGTTGTCCATCGCTGGCTTCAGGGTGTCGGGGGAGGTTGGTGAGGGTTCAGTGTGTTGGTTGTCTTCGTCGAAGCTGTCATAGATGCTCTTGATTTTGTGGTGGAAAAAGGTGCTGAGTTTGTCGCAGAGGTCTTGTGAGGGAGGGATGTCGGTGGACTCGCTAGTGGGTTGGGCGAACTCTTTGCTGTTGTGTGCATGAGTGGAGATTCTGTCTTCAATCGCTTTTTTCCTCGTTTTTCTGATGAGTTGGTGGTGGGCGTTGGTGGCGGCTCTGAAGTTGTTGTGGGCTTCTGTGGGTTTGGTATTCCTCCACGCCTTTTCGAGGTGGCGGCAAGTGCATCTGGACTCTCGATGTTCAGTGGTGAACCATCTAGCCTTCTTGGCATAGGTGTTGTTGTTTTTCTTGAAGGGGGCTATGGTGTTGGCGCTGTCGGGGAGCCATCTGTGCAGGGTTGGGGCTGCGGTGTTGGCGTCGTCGTTTTCCGCGATGGTTGGGGTGGAGTTGCTGAGTGATGAGGTTAGCTGGTCATTGGTGATTCTGGTCCAGTTTCTTGGTGGGGGCAGGTGCTGGTGTCTGTTAATGGTGGGTGTTCTGAAGGTGAAGTGGATGCATCGATGGTCAGTCCATGGGAGTTTGGGGGTGTGGCTGAAGGTGATGGAGTTTCCTGTTGTGAAGAGGGGGTCGAGGGTGTGTCCTGCTGAGTGTGTGGGTTCGGTCACGATCTGGTGGAGTCAAATGTTGTGGAGGTTGTCCAGGAGGGATGTGGTGCTGGGGTCCAGTTGGTTGTCGAGGTGGAAGTTGAGATCTCCCAGTAGGGTGTAGTTGGTGGACACAATGGCATGCAGGGAGTTGATGTCCGTGATGGAGTTGGCGAAAAGTCCGTGGGGTCCAGGGAGTCGGTAGATGAGGGTTCCTCAGAGGGTGGAGGTAGGGCTGGCCAGTATATTGACGTGAAGGTGTTCTATCAGGTATGTGGGCTCGTCGGGGAGTGTGATCAGGTGGAGGGTGGATTTGTGGACGATGGCTATTCCTCCTCCCTGGCAGGTGGTGCGGTCCATCCTGGAGATCTTGTATCTTCAAGGCAAATATGTAAAGTATTTGCAACCACGCTCACATCAACCCAATGATGAAACCGCAAATGTACTCCACACGAGTTTCATAAAAATTAGTGTAAATTTATATAAAAAGATATACGATAAGACCACACGATATAAAACCAACATATGCGTATTTGTAATATTCCTCCTGGCTGGTTGTTAGGTCAGCCAGCCCTTGTAAGTTCTGGCAATATTAATGAACACTTCTAAACGTTCCACTGCAGTCCTACTGCAATGCTATGCAGTTCGCAATGCTAGAATTAGGCACTTTACTATGTAAAAATAATGCAGTTCGTAATGCTAGAATCGGGCACTTTACAATATAAAAATAATGCAGATCGTAATGCTAGAATCAGGCCCTCTGCAATGTAACCATAATGCAATGCGTCATGCAATAATCAGGTACTTAGTTATGCAGAAATAATGCAATGCATAATACACTAATCAGGTAGCGCGTTATGCAGAAACAATGCAATGCGTAATACGACAATCAGGTAGTTCGTTATGCAGAAATAATGCAATGCGTAATACGACAATCAGGTAGTTCGATATGCATAAATGATGCAATGCATAATACGACAATCAGGTAGTTCGCTATGCAGAAATAATGCAATGTGTACTACGACAATCAGGTAGTTCGTAATGCAGAAACAATGTAATGCGTAATACACTCCAGCACCGATCACGGTGCCCCAGGCGGTCTCTCCACCACTCATGCTGGCTCGCAGTCATCCTCTGTCAACAGTTGCCTCCACACAGGTATAACAAAAAGTGCAGCTCCGCAATCTGGCCCTGGTACTGCCACACCCTTCGCCAGTATGGGCCACGATACGAGCTGAAGCAGAGGCTCGTGCTGCAGGAATGGGAGAGGCCGAGAGCGTTTCCCTCCGAGCCCGCACCCCCCCGGGCAATGACACACATTACTTGGGGGGTGCGACCTTGCTCTCCTCTCCTCTCCTCTTCCAGCGACTTGGGCATCCGGTGCAAACTTTATGAATTCCGGGCAATGGGACTCGGGCCCTCCTTCGAAGAGGTTGGTTTGAGGTCCCACTCTGTCAATGGCGGGCTCGGGCCGGCGGCTCAGCTCCTCTGGGGCTTCCGGGCCACTGATGCTATGAAGATCTCAGGCTGCAACAGGGCACACACAGCGTTACTGAGACTCACTTGAGCTTCGGGTGCACGACCACCGGGCACTCCACACGAAGGTCTCAGGCTACATGAAGCACACGCACACAGCGTCGCTGAGACTCACTTGAACTCCAGGTGCATGATAACAAGGCAATCCCCATGAAGGTCTCAAGCTGCACGAAGCATGCACACACAGCGTCACTGAGACTCACTTGGATTCCGGTGCACAAGATAACAGGACAATCCTCAGGAAGGGTTCAGGCTGCAAAAAGCACACGCACACAGCGTCGTTGAGACTCGCTTGGACTCCAGGTGCCCATGATCACAGGGCACTTCTTACGAGGGCCTCAGGCTGCAAAAAGCACATGCACACATCTTCACTGAAACTCTCCTGGAAACTTTTGTGTTCCTGCCTTTCCTCAACAGGAAGCCAGCTCACCTCGGGCCCTTGGGGACAAGTTACTTCCGGACACAGCAAAGTCCTATCAAGCAGGGGGACACAGCACACAGCAAAGTCCCTTTAGCCTTTCCTTGGTTAAAACAGCAAACTGCAGGCCAGCCCCAGAACACACAGCAAGGGTCAGTCCTTTCCTTCAGTCTCTTCAGTTGTTTATTCCTTGGCAAAGGTTCCTCTTGACCACGAATTAGCTTCAGTCTTGTTCAAACTGGATCCATCCATTTCCCCAAAGTCCAGGGGCTTAAGCTCTCATCGTTATACCCCTAAATGTCTTTGAAGTCTTTGTGTTCAGGGGGGCACTGACCCCTGTTCAAACCAGTTCTGGGTGCCTCCCTGCCAGTGACACCTTCTTCCTTTGATTAGTGGGGGTCTGGATTCTCAATCACTCAGCAGGAGATACGACCATTGTTTTATGGCAGCAAGCCAGGCCTCTTCACCTCTAGGGGCTACTCCTCCCCCTAAACTCCAGATGCAGGTCAGCCTGTCGCTGCCTCACCTCCTCTCCTGGGTCAAGACATTCCCCAGATCCTATCACTTTCAAATCCAGACAGTCAATCCACAACCAGGCAGACACACAGAAATGTTAGAGCACAAAAACCCAGCAACTTCTAAAAGAGTGGCTTCTAAACACACAATGCAAAAACCACCTTCATAAAAAGATGTGTTATTACATTGTGAGTTCAGGCATACTAAACGTCACCTCTCCATCTTAAGCCTTTGGGAAGTTAGGCTGGAAAACATATTACACAGCCTCCCCATTCTGTCCTGTGGGCAAGATGGCCTTTCACCAGTGAAAAAAGGAAATGGAGATTATTTCACTGTCAGAACATGGTACACACCTTAGTACATTTTCTACCTTTCACATGCACTGCACCCTGCCCAGGGGGTACCTTGGGCCTACCATAGGGGCATCTGAGGTGCATAGAAAGGGAAGGGTAAGGACTTCCAAGTGGGTGCACTTGTCAGAACAACATGGCAGTTTAACAAACTGCGTGCAGGCACTGCAATGGCAGGCCTGAGTTCCCTCTTTACGGCTACTTGTGTGGGTGGCACAATTAGTGCTGCAGGCCCACTAGTAGCAGTTGCATTACCAGCCCTGGCACACATAGTGCACTTCACTAGGGACTTTACCAGGAAGGCAAACATACCAATCATGGACAACCAATTACCATTACACTTTATACTTTATACTTGCACTTTGACACTGATCAGCAGTGGCAAAGTGCCCAAAGCATCTATGTTGGCCAACGAAATCCATCACAGCATCAAAAATAGAGGAGGTAGAGGCAAAAAGTCTGGGATGATCACTCCAAGAAATGCTAGGTCTAACACGTGTCCCCTCCGGCCGAAAAGTGGAGGGAACTAACTACCCACCCTCATGGAAGTTCTCATCACTAAGGCGGAAAAATCTGTACAGACCATCAGCATTGGAGTGTTCTGTTCCAGGGCGGTATTCCACTGTGAAGTCCATTCCCTGTAGGGAGATGGACCACCTCAACAGTTTTGGGTTCTCACCAATCATCTGCATCAACCATCTGAGGGGTCTGTGGTCAGTGTGAACCCGGAAGTGAGTCCCAAACAAGTAGGGCCTCATCTTCTTCAGCGCTTAGACCACAGTAAAAGCTTCTCTTTCAATTAAACTCTACCTCTGTTCCCTGGGAAGTAGCTTCCTCCTAATGAAAGCTATGGGTTGGTCCAAGCCCTCGTCATTCAATTGTGAGAGTACTGCTCCCACACCATGCTCTGAAGTATCTGTATGCACTACAAATTCCTTGGAGAAATCAGGCGCCTTGAGCATGGGCACCGTGCACATGGCAGTTTTCAGGGCATCAAAAGCGGTCTGGCAGGCATCAGTCCAGATCACCTTCTTGGGCTATTTCTTTGACATCAGTTCTGTCAAGGGGGCAACAATGGTGCCATACCCCTCACAAATAGTCTGTAATACCCAGTGAGTCCTAGAAAGGCCCTCACTCCTGTCTGGGTCTTGGGGAATTCCCAAGCCAGAATGGTATCAATCTTTGCCTGAAGGGTCGCCACCTGGCCACTCCCTATCTGGTGTCCTAGGTACACCACAGAACCCTGCCCTATCTGGCACTTTCTTGCCTTGATAGTTAGGCCCATCCCCTGCAAGGCCTTCAACACTTCACAGAGGAGTTGCAAATGTTCCTCCCAACTGGAGTTGAACACAGCAATGTCATCCAGGTAGGCGGCGCTGAATTCCTCCAGCCCACTTAGCACCTGGTTACGCAGTCTCTAGAAGGTGGCAGGGGCATTCTTCCACCCAAAGGGCATAACCCTGAACTGGTAATGCCCCTCCGGTGTTGAGAATGCTGACCTCTCTTTGGCTCCCTCGGTCAGCACCCTGATGTCAAGTCAAATTTACAGAGGTACCGGGCAGCTCCCAGCCGATCCATGAGCTAATTAGCTCTGGAGATGGGGAGAGCGTCAGTCTTGGTGACCGCTTTGGTAATCCACACAGAACCATGGTTCTGGGGTGGCACCTGGCGCTGCAGCTTTTGGCACAAGGACCACTGTGCTAGCCCAGGGGCTGCTGGATGGCTCAATCACCCCTAGCGCCAGCATCTTGGAAACCTCCTCCTTGATGCTGGCCCTGACCTTATCAGCTACTCAGTAAAAATGTTGTTTTACAGGCACACTGTCTCCAGTATCCACATCATGGACACACCAATGGGTGACTCCTAGGGTCAGGGAGAGCAGGGAGGCGAACTGACCCAATACCTGGCGACAGTCCCTCTGCTGTTCCGGGGTCAGGGTAGGCGAGAGGTTCACCCAATCCACTGACCCATCTTTCTCCTTGGCTGACAAGAGGTCAGGAAGAGGTTCACTCTCCTCTTCCGCCCCGTCAACTGTAGCCAATAGCACGGTCACATCAGACCTCTCAAAGTGGGGTTTGAGGCGGTTCACATGAAGGACCCTCAAAGGGTTCCTGGGAGACCGTAAGTCAACCAGGTTGATCACTTCGCTCCTCCACTCCACCACCTCTTAAGGCCCAGTCCACTTGTCCTGAAGTGCGCAAGGCTCCACTGGCGCCATCACCCACACCTTTTGCCCAGGTTGAAACTCGACCAGAGGGGCATTCTGGTCGCACCACCGTTTTATTTCTTCCTGGCTAGCTTCCAGGTTCACCTGAGCCAGTTGCCTGAAACGCCTAGTTTGGTTCCTGAAGGCCAGCATGTAGCTATATACATCCTATCAATCAATCAATCATTGCATTTGTAAAGCGCGCTACATACCCGAGAGGGTCTCAAGGCGCTGGGGAGGGGGGGGTGCTACTGGTCGAAGAGCCAGGTCTTGAGGAGTCTTCTGAAGGCCAGCAGGTCCTGAGTCTGTCGTAGGATGGTGGGGAGAGTGTTCCAGGTCTTGGCGGCGAGGTAGGAGAAGGATCTGCCGCCGGCGGTGGTTTTTCGGATGCGAGGGACTGTGGCGAGGGTGAGGTTGGCTGAGCGGAGGCTTCGGGTGGGGGTGTGGAAGCTGAGTCGGTTGTTGAGGTAGGTGGGACCGGTGTTATGCAGTGCTTTGTGTGCGTGGATCAGGAGCTTGAAGGTGATCCTTTTGTTGACGGGGAGCCAGTGCAGGCCTCTCAGGTGGAGTGTGATGTGGCTGCGGCAGGGGACGTCGAGGATGAGTCGGGCCGAGGCGTTCTGGATGCGTTGGAGTCGTCTCAGGAGCTTGTTTGTAGTTCCTGAGTAGAGGGCGTTCCCGTAGTCGAGTCTGTTGGTGATGAGGGCCTGGGTAACGGTTTTTCTCATGTCAAGGGGGATCCATTTGTAGATCCTGTGGAGCATACGGAGGGTGTTGAAGCAGGACGCGGAGACGGTGTTGACTTGCCTGGTCATGGAGAGAGTGGAGTCGAGGATGACCCCCAGGTTGCGTGCGTGGTCCATGGGTTCCGGGGCTGTGCCTAGTGACATGGGCCACCAAGAGTCATCCCAGGCTGATGGGGTGGGTCCGAGAATGAGGACCTCTGTCTTGTCTGAGTTCAGCTTCAGTCCTGGGGGTTTACTAGGAGCCTTCTCCCAGCCCTCCTTCACCAAACTCAAGGGTCCTCTTACAGGGTACCCATAAAGGAGCTCAAAGGGACTGAACCCTAAGGCACCTCTCTGTAAGCAAACAGCAGGCATGGTAAGAGGACATCCCACTTACGCCTCATGGGTTCCTCAAGACCCATAATCTTGCCCTTTAGGGTCTGGTTAAATCTCTCAACCAGACCGTTCCCCTGGGGTGGTAAGGCGTGGTGAACTTGTAGGTTACACCACACTCCTTCCACAGAGATTTCATATACCTAGATATGAAATTAGTACCCCTGTCGGACATCACCTCTCTGTGGAACCCCACGTGGTAGAAAATCCCTATCAGTGCACTGCCCACCACGGGGGCTGTCACCGTCTGGAGAGGGATGGCTTCTGGGTACCAGGTGGCATGGTCCACCACGACCAGGATGAACCTGTTGCCCATGGCCGTCTTGGGATCCAGAGGCCCCACAATGTCAATGCCCACCCTTTTAAAGGGGGTGCTGACTACAGGGAAAGGTTGGAGGGGAGCCTTCCGCTTCCTTCCATTCTTACCACTTGCCTTGCAAGTCTGACAGGTCCTGCAATGCGTATCAGAACTCTTGTGCTTTGAGGACAGTAAAAGTGAGTGACAAGCCTCACAAAGGTCTTGTCCTGGCCCAAATGTCCTGCTAAAAGTACATTATGAGCCAACCCCTGTAGGAAGGCTCTGAAGCGCTGGGGTACCACCAGCGCACGGGCTGACCCCGGCTCAGCAACCTTAGGCTCACTATATAGGAGATCATTCTCCCAGTAAATCAAGTGTGATCCAGACTGATCACCTGCTGCCTGGTTTGCTGACTGTTGCCGCAAACCTACAAGAGAAGGGCACTTCTTCTGCTCCTCACAGAATTCCTCCCTGGAGGGCCCTTTTTCCTGCTGCCATGCGGTCAGCTTAGGTAGGTCCCCCAGTTCAGCTACTTGCTCCCCCGCAGGCGCCAGGGCATCCCCATCAAAGGGTGCCTCCTCCTGGATCGTGGGAGTTTTGGGGGCTGTTTTCCCATGCCCCCTGCCTCTTCTCTTTACGGCAGGCACCCGGGCCACTGTTTCAGGCTCTGGGTCCTCTTGAACACCTTTACTGGCTGCCATAGACCGAGTGGTCACACAAGCCCACTCAGGCAGAGCCAATGTCTCCAAATGCACCTGGCGCTCCACCTCCTTCCAGGGGAAACTCTCCAGGTCATTCACTAACAGACAGTCTACAGGCATGGACGGACTTACAACGACCTTCAAGGAACCCAGCCCCACTCAAAGGGAACCAGTGCCACCTTGCAGAGGCACACTGAGTTGTCTGCTGCAACTACAGGGTGAAGCACATCGGGAATTACCTGCTCTTCAGACACCCACTGACACCTGACAGATGTCAAACTGGCTCCGGTGTCCCTCAGAGCCCCCACCCTTCTTCCATTGATGGTCACCCACTGCCTGTATTTCTTAGTATTCTCAGGCAGAGAGATTTCCAGGACCATCTCTTGATCTCCTAATGAGACCAGGGTCATAACTGCTTTCTCCTCCCCATTCCAAGGACTCAATTCCTCCCCCAACGTTACACTCACTAATCCTGGTGTTGGAGCACCAGTGGGTGCAGATGACTTCTTGGGGTATTTAGGGGAAATATAACCCACTTCTTTACAGAAGTAACAAGTAGGATGACCTCAGTTGTCCCGCTTACCCTTATGGGGCCACGACCTCTTAGCCTTGGGGGACTGGGACCCTTTCCCCTGGGAACTACTTTGGGGCCTTTAGAGAACCCCTTGTCCTCCCCCACCTTCAGCAGGGGACCCTGTACACTTTTGGTAGTAGTACCTCCAATCCCCTTGTGGTCCCGGGTACTGGTCCAGCGGTCCGCCTCTTCAGCAAGCTTACTGGGATCAGTCAGCTTACTGTCTAAAAGATGCTGGTGCAGCTCTGGAACACACAGACTACTCAAGTGCTCCCAACTAATTAAATCGCATAAGCTTATAAAATCAGTTGCCTTGCTGCCCTACATCCAACCATCAAGTACTGTATTCCAGTTTCTTGAAGTTCCTGAATTTCTGTCTGTACTGTTCAGGAGTGAGCCCATACCTGAGGCATAAAGTCTCCTTCATATTGGCGTAGGTCAGGGTTCCCGCCCTCTCTAAAGGGGGTAAAACATCCCTCCCACAAGCCTCAAAGTGTTTCCATAGGCCCATCCCCCAATGCTTCTCATGCACCTCATTCATCCTCAGTGTGATCTCATATGCCATGAACCACGCATATATATCATCACCCCTTTGGTAATCTCACACTAAATCCTTGGGAATGTACACCTGCCCCACTGGCACTGGTTGTATGCTGCCACCATTTGAACTGGACTCTGCCTGTTTAACCTTAATGTCCAGTTCCCTCATGCTTAACTCATGAGCTAAGAGAATCTTTTTCTCTTCCAAGGCGAGAGCGATCCTGCTCTCCTCTGCTTGCTTTTCACTTTCAATGAGCAGCTTCTTCTCTTCTGTCTGAGTTTTAAGTTTCAAAACCTCCAACTCATGCTCTCTGACACTTTGGTTTTCCTCCAGCGCCTCTGGTGAAAAACTCCTCCCTGAATGGCTACTACCAGCCCCTGAGGCTGGTCCCGCCACTGGCAAATCCTGTGGACCAAATCCATTCCCTGGGTCATCCTCATCCACCTCAACATCACCCGTCTCCTGGGCCCCTTTGGCTTCCCACCAGGCCCTCAAGGCAATTTGCAGCTCCTCCTTCTTGGCGCTACTTTTCATGGAACATCCCAAAGCTCTACAGAATTGCCTCAATTGATCAACTTTGTAGGTAAGCAATGCCTCAATGTCGAACTCTAATTCTGCAGCCTCACCGTCTACTTGACTCCCCTGAGACATGATGTGTGGCTTAAAGGTCGCTCAAAAATAGAACCAATAAAATCAAAAACACAATATGTGGTTGCGTCATGGTCTGCGCTAAACTTATGATGTACACCAATAACTGTGAGTGAATTTGCAAATACACGTTCAAATCCCAAACCACTGACCACCAAATGTTAGACCCGGGATCCCTTGTTGGCTGAGGTAGGTACCTTAAGCCAAATAGGGACCCTCGTTTCCACATCAGGGAAAGGAAGGACACCTTCTCAGATAGCCCCCGCTCACCCCCTTGGTAGCTTGGCACAAGCAGCCAGGCTTATCTTCAAGGCAAATGTGTAAAGTATTTGCAACCACGCTCACAGCAGCCCAATGATGACACCACAAATGGATTCCACACGAGTTTTATAAAAATGAGTATTAATTTATATAAAAAGATATACAATAAGACCACACGATATAAATCCAACACATGCGTATTTGTAATATTCCTCCTGGCCGGTTGTTAGGCCAGTCAGCCCTTGTAAATTCTGGCAATATTAATGAGCACTTCTAAACGTTCCACTGCAGTCCTACTGAAATGCTCTGCAGTTTGCAATGCTAGAATCAGACATTTACAATGTCAAAATAATGCAGTTCGTAATGCTAGAATCAGGCCCTCTGCAATATAACCATAATGCAATGCGTAACGCAATCATCAGGTACTTCGTTATGCAGAAATAATGCAATGCGTAATACACTAATCAGGTAGTTCGTTATGCAGAAACAATGCAATGCGTAATACGACAATCAGGTAGTTCGTTATGCAGCAATAATGCAATGCGTAATATGGCAACCAGGTAGTTTGATATGCAGAAATAATGCAATGCATAATACGACAATCAGGTAGTTTGTTATTCAGAAATAATGCAATGTGTACTACGACAATCAGGTAGTTCAGTATGCAGAAACAATGTAATGCGTAGTACACTCCAGCACCGATCACGGTGCCCTAGGTGATCTCTCCACCACTCGTGCTGACTCGCAGTCAGCCTCTGTCAACAGTTGCCCCCACACGGGTATTGTGTAACAAAAAGTGCAGCTCCGCACTCCGGCCCCGGTACTGCCACTGTCTTGGCCAGTATGGGCCACGATACGAGAGGAATGGGAGAGGCCGAGTGTGTCTCCCTCCAAACCAGCACCCCGCCCCAGGCGTTGACACATGTTACCTGGGGGGTGCGGCCTCGCTCTCTTCTCCTCTTCCAGCGACTTGGGCCTCCGGTGCAAACTTTATGAATTCCGGGCAATGGGACTCGGGCTCTCCCTCGACAAGGTTGGTTCGAGGTCACGCTCTGTCAATGGCGGGCTTGGGTCAGTGGCTCAGCTCCTCCGGGGGTGCCGGTCTGGGCCGCTGATGCTACAAAGATCTCAGGCTGCAACAGGGCACACGCACACAGCGTTGTTGAGACTCACTTGAGCTTCAGGTGCACGATCACTGGGCACTCCACAGGAAGGTCTCAGGCTGCACGAAGCACACGCATACAGCGTCGCTGAGACTCACTTGGATTCCGGGTGTGCACGATAACAAGGCAATCCTCACAAAGGTCTCAGCCTGCACAAAGCACATGCACACAGCGTCGCTGAGACTCACTTGGATTCCGGGTGTGCACGATAACAAGGCAATCCTCACAAAGGTCTCAGTCTGCACAAAGCACACGCACACAGCGTCGCTGAGACTCACTTGGATTCCGGGTGTGCACGATAACAAGGCAATCCTCACAAAGGTCTCAGGCTGCACGAAGCACACGCACACAGCGTCGCTGAGACTCACTTGGATTCCAGTGCACAAGATAACAGGACAAGGGGCGTGGCTTTGCTGCAAAACAGCATGGCCGCCTGCTAGAGTTTCTCTGAGACCCCTTTTCCTGCCCCGCCGATCCGTTACATTAATCAGTATCCCCTGGTGTTGGATTCCTACACCGGAGGAGCAGCGGTGCTTCTTCCCGCAACCCCGATCCTGAACAGACATCAGGGGCCGGAGATACCTCGTCCGGCATTTGAGGCCTCTAGCCCTGAAAAAGCCGGGGACTCGAGTGAGTGCGCCTGCCGTCCCTGACGCTTTGTGTGCCGGCAGACTCCCCTCCCCTAACCCCGGAGGGGCCGCGGAGCATCGCCGAGGGCTCCCACAACATCCAGCAGACCCCCGCTCTCAGAGACGCCGCATTATTGCATCTTGGCCCACAACCTGAAACTTTGTGCTGGACCTGCTTTGGTGAGTCTGGACCCCGGGGGCCAGATCGGGGAGCTACAATGGGCCGTCTGTGGGGAGATACTTCTACGCAACTTAGAGACAGCCACACTCGGCCCTACGGCCCTGCAACAATATATAAGCCAGGACTTGGGGCTGTAACACTCGTCTCTACAGAGATGGGGCTACTCAATGGTAGCGCACGCAGGTTTTGAGTCTAACTCCAGAGGTGTGGGCATCATGCAAAAAAAGTCATTCCCTTTGTCGCTTGTGTCCACCCGTGTGGATGACCGTGGCAGATATGTCGGGATCACGGGCTCCTGGGAGGGCCGAACCATTACTTTCATGTGGATGTATGCACCTCCAGGGTTACAAGCCACAACATTTGCCGACCTTATCTCTGTACTGCTAGCGCTACCGGATGGGCACCTAGTTACCGGCGGTGACTTCAACTCAATAATATCGGGCTCGCTAGACAGACACCCCCCTCGCACGATCCCTCACACTGCACACTCCTTTTCTAGCTTCTTGGAAGCAATGGGGTTAGTAGACGGGTGGAGAATAGATAATCCTGACAAGATCCAGCACACTTTTCACTCCGGGGCGCATAACAGCCTCTTCCGTCTGGACTGCATAATTGTCCCAGCTCCACAAGTTGCTAACATCCAGGAGATACGACATCTGGCCAGGGGTATCTCTGACCATTCCCCCCTGTGGGTCCATATAGTCCTGGACCTATCACAAGTAGGGCACATTGCCCCTATCAATCCTTGGTACCTCAAAAACCCTAAAATACTCAAAGACCTGATTAAATCCATTGACAACTACTTCTTACAGAATGAACACACCGTTGCCTCCCCGCAAATATTATGGGAAGGCTTCAAAACTGTGGTCCGGGGCCAAGCCCGCTCCCTAATAGCGGGATTCAAAAAAAGACAAATTAAAAGACATCTCTGACTTAGAACAAGAGATCTATGGTATTGAGCATGATGTAAATTCTGGTCCCTCACCTGAAGCCCTTCACATGCTCCGCCTTCGCCAGGACGAATACCGGGCTCTGGTCACTGACCGTGCCAAAACAATGGGGCAGGACAGACTGGGCCGACTTTATGACTGGGGGGATAAGGCAGGAAAATTAATCGCCTGGTTAGATAAAAAAGAGCACACTAGTAGGCTTGTCCCGGAGCTTAGAGGCACTGACGGGTCTCCCATAACAGACCCTCAGGACATAGCTAACCAGTTTGCAACACACTTTCACACAGTCTACAGCCCAATAGCGCCATACACAGAAGTGGACTCCTCTGGACTCCTACGAGATATCTCCCTCCCAACACTCTTGGATGATGACCGAGCATTCATGGATAGTGCCCTCACCACTGACGAAATAGTGATCGCAATCCAAGCGCTTCACTCTGGCAAGGCCCTCGGCCCAAACGGCATCCCGTTCGAGCTCTAAAAGTTCCGTCCAGATAAGTTAGCCTCATATCTAAAATCTATGTTTGAAGATAGCCTTTAACAGGGATTACTGCCTCTGGACCAGAGAATCGCAACCATTGTAACAATTCACAAGGAAGGGAAATCCAAGACAGACTGCGCCTCCTATCGCCCTATTTCATTGCTTAACGCAGAACCTAAGATCCTGGCCAAAGTGCTTACAAATAGGCTGATTAAGGTAATAGGGGAACTAGTGCACCCTGATCAATCGGGGTTTATGACAAAGAGGAACACCGTCCTGAATCTGCGCACGGTGTCTTGGGAAGGGTACCGACAATGCGGTAGGATGCAATCATAGTCTCTCTGGACGCCACTATGGCTTTTGATACGATTGAATGGCCCTATCTATTTGCTGTGCTCACAAATTGCGATTTGGGCCGGGTTTCAGCCAGTGGGTACGCTTGCTATACAGCAGTCCTATGGCTCAGGTAGTTGTAAATAACAAAAATTCAGAGACCTTCACCCTTAGCCGAGGGACTCGTCAGGGATGCCCCCTCTCTCTCCTGCTATTTGCTTTGGCCCTAGAGCCCCTTGCGGCATGGATCCGTAGGGACGTGATGATCCATGGAATACGGTGGTCGACTGACTGGGAAGACCGCATTTCCTTATATGCGGACGACATCCTCCTATATCTCACGTCCCCCAAGAGATCCCTTATTGCTGTATTCAACATCTTAGCCATTTTTGGCAGATATTCCGGTTTTCGTATCAACTGGCAGAAATCTCTCCTATATGTCCTTTGTGGGGGCCCTCCCCCACTACCTCGAAACTGCCCCATACCGATAGTCTCAGAAGGCTTCAAATATCTTGGCATATTCGTTTCTCATGATTGCTCACTCCGATATGCCCGTAACCTTGCTCCCCCACTACAGAGACTCAAACAGGATATCACGAACTGGAAATCGCTCCCACTCTATCTACTGGGCAAGGCGGCCCTTTTTAAAATGATGTCCCTTCCCCGCTTCCTCTATGTCCTACAAAACTCGGCCGACCCTGTCCCAAATTCGTATTTTAAAGAAATAGAAGGGCTCCAGCGAGACCTTCTTTGGGGTGGGAGACCGCGCATTGCTTTGCAAAAACTTACGCTCAACTGGTACGACGGGGGAATTGGGTTACCTGACATTAAAAAATACTACTGGGCAGCACATCTTATTGCAATAAATCACAGCACCTATGGTCGGCCCACCGACCCAGGGTTCAATATGGACAAATGGCTTCTTCCAAACGGGACCTACACCCGAGCCCTGTACTCCACACCGAACAGATACCCACTTACCGGTCCTACCAAACACACAGTTAATGTCTGGCACTCGGCAACTAAATCACAAGGCTGGAACAACAGATTGACTCAAGCCACTCCATTGTGGGACTCGCAAAAGCTAGGGGACCTGGGTAACTTCAAAGGCTTTGACAAATGGGATCTAATTGGTATTTCCCACATCAGGGACCTCTGGGACAACGAGGGCGTAAAGCCCTTTGACACTCTCCAACGTCAATATGCGATGGCGGATTCGGAGCGTTTTCGATACCTACAAGTCCGGCAGCACAGTGTTGCTCCTCCCCACCAGAATCTTCCCCACTAGAGGACAGGCTCCTAGACGGCCACTTACCCAAAAAAGCTATCTCCCTGACTTACAGAAAACTCATCAATAACATGGATGATCCCCTGCTGTCCCTACGAGAAAAATGGTCAGGCAGCGGTCTCTTCCCCCCAAACTGTCGCTATCCCGGCACGTCTTCGCCTGGTGCAGCTAAAGATCCTACAAAGAACCTACATAACAGGTCCTCAACTGATGCATATGGGTGGTCTGGCAGATGGGTCTTGCAGGAGGGGGTGCACCCAAATGCGCACGTTTATGCACATAATATGGCACTGCGAACCAATCCAGGAATATTTGCATAAGATGCACAAAATAATGTGCGAGACACTGGAGATCGAAATTAAGCCAGAAGCCCCTAGATGCCTCCTCAACATCTGGGAACCAACTGACCTTAACGCACATGCCACACAATGGGTCACCCTGGGCTGCATGGTCGCCAAGAGAAATATCGCTCAACCCTGGGGGGCATCACATGCACCCACGATCACTGATTGGAAGAAAGATCTCGATTGGTGTATGTTGAGGGCAAAGACAGTTTACGTGGCCTGGGGCTGCCCCCGGAAATGGTCAAAGATCTGGGCCCCCTGGAATGAATACCGTGGCAATATATGTACTCCTCCCTGTACCTTTGATTGTGATGATCCCCCCTCCCCGTGATTTCCAATACACTATCCTATTGTGCCTGTATGTATTTTGATTTCATTGTACTCCCTATAATTGACTTTTATGTTCGAGTTTGTTTAATAAAAAGATTTATAAAAAAAATATATATATATATATAACAGGACTTGCCTCACGAAGGGCTCAGGCTTCAAAAAGCACACGCACACAGCGTCGCTGAGACTCGCTTGGACTCCAGGTGCCCAAGATCACAGGGCACTTCTTACGAGGGTCTCAGGCTGCAACAAGCACACGCACACAGCATCATTGAGACTCTCCTGGAAACTTTTGTGTTCCTGAGTTTCTGCAACAGGGAGCCAGCTCACCTCGGGCCCTTGGGGATAAGTTACTTCCGGACACAGCACACAGCAAAGTCCTTTCAAGCAGGGGGACACAGCACACAGCAAAGTCCCTTTAGCCTTTCCTTGGTTAACACAGCAAAATGCAGGCCAGCCCCAGAACACATAGCAAGGGTCAGTCATTTCCTTCAGTCTCTTCAGTTGTTTCTTCCTTGGCAAAGTTTTCTCTTGACCATGAAGTAGCTTCAGTCTTGTTCAAACTTGATCAATCCATTTCTCCAAAGTTCAGGGGCTTCAGCTCTCATAGTTATATTCCTAAATGTCTTTGAAGTCTTTGTATTCAGGGGGGCACTGATCTCTGTTCAAACCAGTTCTGGGTGCCTCCCTGCCAGTGACACCATTTTCCTTTGATTAGTGGGGGTCTGGATTCTCAATCACTCAGCAGGAGATAAGACCATTGTTTTATGGCAGCAAGCCAGGCCTCTTCACCTCTAGGGGCTACTCCTCCCCCTACACTCCAGATGCAGGTCAGCCTGTTGCTGTCTCACCTCCTCCCTTGGGTCAAGACATTCCCCAGATCCTATAACTTTCAAATCCAGACAGTCAATCCACAACCAGACAGAGACACACAGAAATGTTAGAGCACAAAAACCCAGCTACTTCTAAAAGAGTGGCTTCTAAACACACAATGCAAAAACCACCTTCATAAAAAGAGGTGTTATTACATTGTGAGTTACAGCATACTAAACTTCTCCTCTCCATCTTACGTCTTTGGGAAGATAGGCTGGAAAAAATATTTCACAGCCTCCCCATTCTGTCCTAAGGGCAAGATGGCCTTTCAACAGTGAAAAACGAAATGGAGATTATTTCACTGTCAGGCCTGAGTTCCCTCTTTAAGGCTACTTGTGTGGGTGGCACAATTAGTGCTGCAGGCCCACTAGTAGCAGTTGCATTACAAGCCCTGGCACACATAGTGCACTTCACTAGGGACTTAGTAAGGCAAGCATATCAATCATGGACAACCAATTACCATTACATTTTATACAGGGAGCACTTGCACTTTGACACTGATCAGCAGTGGCAAAGTGCCCAAAGCATTTAAGTTGGCGAACGAAATCCATCACAGCATCAAAAATGGAGGAGGTAGAGGCATAAAGTCAGGGGTAATCACACCAAGAAATGCTAGGTCTAACACTTTCCCATTCCCCCATTCTACTACACCTACTTTTAAACCATTAATCACACTTTCCATTATTAAACGGACCCCTAGCATAAATCCTAAACCTAATCTTAACTCAATCCATCAGCCCAACCCCAGTCCCAATACTAACCCATTCTCCAACCATAATACTTTGCCCCACACCTTACCGTACCCCAATCCAGCTGCAGTCCGTGCAGGTAACAGTAGTGGGGCCGGGTAAGGGGGGATTTCGAGGGACAATGCAGAGGGAAAATTAAATAAATAAATAATTTTCCCTCTGCATCGTCCCTCAAAATCCCCCCTTACCCGGCCCCACTGCCCCACCGCTGTTACCTGCACGGACGTCGGCTGCCCCAATTGTTACACTTCCTCTTACTCCAATCCTTACCATACATCATTCTTTATACCTTCCCTTACACCATTATTTACTCTAATCGAACCTCAGACCTTAACCCAACCTTTTTACCTTATACTCAAATCCTCCTCCAAACCTAGCACTCTGACACACTGCCTAACTCTCACTCTACTCCCTAAACAGGACCTACACCTGACCCGAGACCTCCCCAACACCACCCCCAACACATACTAACATTCTCAGACACGTTTATATATATATTTGTTTGTAGTCTAATTTTCTACTTTTTTCCTTAGCTACTTTGCCTTTTTTGGTACCTATAGATCATCAGTAGCAAACAGTGACTCAAGAGCCATCCTGCCAAGTGCATGTTGGCTAAAAAGTAGGCAATGGCTAAAGGAACTTGTCAGCTATGAATTTAGGACCTGAAAATTGGTTTGTGAAAGAATCGCATATGCATTTGTGTGACTGACTGTTTATCATTTGTGACACTTTGCCAGCTACAGTACGACAGCAGTGGCATTTTAATGGGCACTGTACAATAGCAAATAAAAGCCTTCGGTTTCCTCCACACTGATAGCTTTTATTGAGAAATACTGCTATAAAATTCTCCAGTATAATGCTAAAGGATTAACACATGGTGGATTGAGCTTCCTGGTTACAGAAAGATTATATTGTAACACAGCATGAAAGCCTAGGGTAGGAATCCAAATATATACTATTAAGAGGCATGCAACGGTACTGCAGCAAAGCTTCTGAATTTGACACTCCATTTCCATACCTCAGGCGACCAGATGCAGCATGGTCTTAAATAAATAGAAGAAGTTCTAAAGGGGTTTGTGAAAATATTCAAATCATTTACAGAGGCAGCTTGTAAAGATGTGAACGACTCCTTTCTAAAAATATGACACGTCTCACAATCTCTACAAGGACAGATGCTCATTAGAATGTATCAGGATATGGCTGTCTGAATGCTGCAGCCTGGTGCACAGGGCAGCTTTCTATCATCAGCGTTGTTATTCCGCCTCTCTTCTGGCTGGTGAGCCTCCCAGGTTTATTTTCTAATCGAACTTCCATTTAGTTTTCAGACTTGGCCTTTGAAAACGTCAAAGTGTTATGTTGTGTCTTGTTACCTTATGTTATTGAATTGAAATTGTTTCAGTTTATTAGAAAAGTGCATAGTTAATAAAAAAACATTACACTAATAATAAAATCAGACAAATCATTCAACAGTAAAATACAAGGTTTTCAAATAGCCATTTCATTAGCATCTTCTAATTTCTCACTCGTTACATTAAAGGAAACTTAAATTAGGAATGAAAGTGCTAAAGTGCCCATACACAGATATAATTCACTGTGCAAATGTGTACATTTATCGTGTTCCATTTTCACAAAACAAACTTATCGTTCCTTAACGAAATTCTTATTTTGTTCCCATTAACCAAAACCTTAAGATGAAGAGGTCTGTATATTTGTTTTCCTCTTCCAACTGATTGGATAAGTTATTTGTTGTACGTATTTGTTTTAAAAAAGTTGCTTACTTTAACTTTAATAAAACCAGCTACATGTAATAAAGGATACAAAATCGTTGATTATAATAGCGATGAATATCTGTAATAAAAAGAATCGTACACTGCCCCTCGCTTAGGGTGAAATGGGTTTGCCAGACATAGCACTCCATGCTCTATGTGCCCAAGCACAGTTTGTGCATCATTGGATGCACCCGGCACCGTACATGCCCCACCTAGCTATTGAAACAGACCGTACAGCACCATGGGCCCTGATGATTGCCCAATATGTACCCTACAAAGCTCCACGGGCACAGGTGGACACAGTGGAGTGTGTACACTAGGCATAGGATGGCCTTAGGAAATGAGCGGGACTGGCCTGCCTATACACGCCCTCCATTCCTCCAGGCCAGAACCCACTAATACCGCCATTACAAGACCAGGGCACTAGATTTCACTTCTTTCACAGACCTATTCTTTTTTTTTTTTTTTATGGAGTTTTATATAGCGAGAACTTGACCGGAATCGGGTATCAGAGCGCTTTACATAGCACCAGTTGCTTTACATTAGGACACATTCATTTTTTTTTATTTTTGTCATTGCTGAGATTCGAACCCAGTTCCCCAGATTCGAGGTCGACCGTCCTAGCCGTTAGGCCAACTCCTCTCCCTATACCCGGAGGACACACTCTTACAGCCGTTGTTGCTACAGACCAGTCAACTCCCACCATTCTAGACCTACATTTGTGCTATCAACTCAGGGCCACACGCAGCGCCACACATGACAAGTTTCTGGCCCAGACACCAGGGATCCCCACCTAAGGACATTTACTCACAACAGCCTCACCTCGCAAATTGATAAGCCGCCTATATAACACAATGCAGTCATCTTCACAACTTACGACCGCGAAAGCTTGTGGATCCTGGGAAGACAACATAGGTTCTCCAATAACAGTTACAAAGTGGTCCTTCTGCTGTGGACAGTTAGAGCTACTTTCTCCAAACCATAGATTGCATCTAATATATTTAAAATGTTAACACCACCTATACCAGACCCCAATGCAATCATTTAAAATGGGCCAGGTGGCAGACTCTCACTGTCTTTGGTGTTCGTTGCATCAAGCTTCTTTTATACACTTAGCCTGGCTATGCCCTAGAGTGGCAACATTCTGGCAGGAGGTCTTCTCAATGATACACACAATAACTGGCCAAGTGATCCCATGTGATCCCATGATAGCCCTTGTGGGCTATGACAAGGACATACCAGCAGAAGACCACAGACTCATGGCCATGCTTCTCATTCTAGCCAAACATACAGTAGCCATGAACTGGGGCAGATGACCGGCACCCACAGTAGATACATGTCTGTGGGACGCTGCATACTGTCTTGAACAACTGTCCAATTTTTGCGATCTTTTGCCTCCACGTTCTTGCCCCAAAGACATATGGTAACCGCTCCTATCCTACTTAAGTACTAAAGTTCTGTCAACGCCACCATCGCCTGTGTAATTCCCAAATGCCCTCTCAGCTCCAACTGATACTCAATAATAGCTCCTTAATCCTCTACGATGGGCTAATAATTAGTAAGCCCAAAGAATCTCAGCTTCAATATGCAGCACACAGCATTTTCAGGTGTTTACTACTCACTGTGGCACCTCACAGTCTTGTAGCTGATGTGCACAATTTATATAAGTCATTAACATTTAGGGGATATACAAATTGACAGTTGTGCATAAATGCTGAGAAGTCATGGAATGCTGTTCTCCAACATTACCCTTTTCCCTTTTCCCTATCCCCCATTTCCCTCTCCTTTTTCTTTTCCATTTCCTAAGTAGTCTCCTGACATTTTCTTTTATGGTCTTGCTCTCTGTATTGCGGAAATGCTGGATTGCTGTGTTAATGAACTAAATGCCAATGAAAGCAATTTAAAATAAATAAAATCTTAAAATGAGCTAAAACTACAAAGTCTTGCAGAATTCCAACTTTTTCCGCCTTCTTAAAAATGTCATGAATTTACAGTTCAAGGATGTATCTGTTGCTTTAAAGCATGCGATCACAACTTGCTTGAACAAACAGATTCCTCAGTGATTGAAGGGTGCCTTAAGAAAACCCTTCCTCTCATTCAGCAGGTCAGGGCAAAGGCAGGTTTTATGGGTAATGTTCTCATCCACGCATTTGCGCAGTCTATAGCTGACCTTTTTATGTCCCAGAGCTAGGGTGCAACATGGGAAAGACCTTGGAGGAGGCCAAAGTGATCCCTAAAAAATAGATCTTTTTCCTTTCTTGACCATTCAGTCTCAAGGTAGGGCTGAGGCTTGAGGTTTTTACATTCATTTATAATTATCAATGCGTGAGATCTGGCTGAAAGACCCTCATTATCTGTTATTACAGAGATTTTTTTCGTCATACAATTGATTGCTTTTTTAAATGCCTCTAGGAGCATTTGTCTTTCCCATGGTGTTTAGGTGCCTAGATCGTCCAGCGCTGGGTCTACATACTGCCTGGAAGGGGCTTATGTGCTTGTTTGAACTTCTTCCCAAAGAGATTTGCAAAATTGGTTTTCAGTAGGTGATTGTATTCCTTTCCCTTCTGTAATATAGCCCACTTTCCTTGCAATGGTTTGATTCAATAGATCAAACTCAATATCTATAGGTTTTAACCGACTCCAGATGTTGCCCTTGCAGGAACAATTTGTACATTTTCTGTGATTTTTTACTCACTTTGATAACCTTTGTTTTCTTCTCATTTTTTATAAGCTTTCCATTAGCTATTGAATACTGCTATAGCTTATCAATGAGTCGTTGTAAGCTGATTTTTGTTTGGCTAAGGAGAATCACATCATCTGCATACAAGAGATTTGATATGTACATACCTCCTGACTTAGGCGGATGTGCATTTATGCCATCCATGGCTGGGATCCGGTCTTCTAGGGAAAGGTTAAGCAAGTACAGCACAAGCTTTAATCCCCAATCCTCACTCTCATCCAGGAGCCTGCATATAACAGCTGTATTGCTTTTAAAAGATGGCCACGGATACCCAGGTTAGCCAGTCGTTGCCAAAGGAGGTTTCACTGCACGTAGTCGATTGCCGATCTAAAATTCACAAAACAAAGATAAAGAGGTTACTTTTTCAGATTTTGCTTGTTCATAATTACCGACCAAGGTAAAATATTGGCTGAAGTCCCGGCCCCTTGTACAATCCCTGATTGGTAAGGAGGAATGATGTGCTTTTCGTTTGCCCAAAACAGAAGATCCATTAGAAGAAGACCTTCAAAATGCTTTGCCTCAGTACCTGTTAGCATGATGAATCAATAGTTCTCCAGGCAGGAACAGTATACCTGTTTTGAAAATGGGTATGATTATTGAGCTTTTCCATGAGGCGGGGCTAGATTCTAATTGGAGGGCACTGTTGAAAACTTTCCGCCAGTCTGTCCGCCCAAAAGTCAGGGTTGGTTTTGTACAGTGTTTCAAGTTTCAAGTTCATTTATTAATAATCAGTCATTGCAAGTTTATGATAAAAGCCATTACTAAGTTAATGAAACATATAAAACTAGGAAGGGGAGAGGCCCACTTAGGTCTAGTGCCTGAGCCAATATAAAACATTAAATTCAGTGATAAAATCCAAATTTCGAGTACATGTCGCGAAATAGAAATTAAAAAACAGAAAAAGGTGGTAAACACTGCTGTGGCATTAATTATAAAAACATTAAAATGGCAATTTCATCATTATTAGAACATTGGAATGTGGAGCACTCCATTGAATACAATGGAGTGCTCCGTGCTTCTACCGGCTGGTATAATCCCGCAGAGCAACATTCCAATGTTGTTTGAACAAAGGTTTCTCGGAGCCCTCGGGGATTTTTGACCCCTCAGACTCCGAGAGGCCTTTGTTTAATTTGTTAGAAAGTCTGCCTTCTAGTGGCAGAATGTTCTAATAGCCTTATAGCCCTTCGTAGCAGGACTATACCGGCCTTTAAAGTACCGCCCTCTTGTTAAAGGCCCTCGCCTTCGACTCGGGCCTTTAACGCTGGAGCGGGCCTTTAATGACTGGTATAGCCCACTACGGCATGCTATAAGGCTATATTAAAAGTTGTTTATTCAGAGTTCAGTCAATATGTTACCCTAAACATTTTAGTAGCTGTGATGTATTGAACTGTGGATAATTTCATGCATTTGGAACTCAGTCAGCCATTTCTCCCATTATGGTGAGGCTTAAAGTGCCAGTGTGTCGACAGATAGGTTATGAATTCCCATTCAAAGCTTTTATGTGATAAACTGCGCTTTTAGTGGGCGCTCGTCTTTGTTATATGTAGGGCGGTACTTCGTGCATTTATACGTAATAATGCAGAGGAACCTGAAAAATTGAATTTTAGATTCCAGAAGTGACCAGCGGAGTGACGGCTCTTCACATTTTATCAGCTTTGCTCAGAAATGTGACCAGGCTGCAGATGATTTGAGGGTGAGAATCATTAAGCAGTTAAATCTACTGCTGCTTGAACTGTACGGGTCCCTTGTTTGATCCATGCATGACAGAGGAGTTTCTGACGATCATCGATTAAGGCTGGGCAGATACAGGGAAGGGGAGCTAAATTCTCCCAAGGTTAACCATAAAGCCGACACTCATTTGACACTGGATGCGGGGACCAAGGCGGTAAGAGGTCCAGGGATGAGAAAATTCCCATCCTAATGAGGCAATACTTGATTTTGAGATGGCCCGCGTAAGTATCTGTGAGATATTTTCGAATCTTGTTTTTGTTATAACTTCTCTGTATTAGACTGGCATGCTTTCTAGCCATCAGGGTCCGGCGGTCTTGCAGAAGCAGAGATTTTTCAATTGCTCTTTTTAACGTGTTCTTAAAATGTGGGTGTGAAAGATTTTGGATCCAAAGTGCAGTGGCTGTTTTCAGTTTTAGTTCTGGTGCAGGGTGACGGACTAAGGGTTTTGAAAGACTGGATGATTTGTTTCAGATGTCTCTTGACAGATTAGATTTTTTCAAGGTTCCTGCCTTGGCAGCACGCGTGGCATGTAAACATTTGAGAATACTGGCCTTTTGTGCCAGGAATTGATCGTGTCACCTGAATTCTAGTCCTGAATCTTTAAAAAGTGTCCACATAGCTTAAAGCATTGCTTTACAAGAGTAAAAGCGTTGGCCCCAATTGACTCTATTCTGCCATCCAACCAACGTAGCTTCCTGTAGTTTATCATGGTTACGCTCCCGGGAAAAAAATGTCCCTGTCTGTGGAGAGGATATTTGGCGTTGATCTCCATGATTAGTTGTCCGTGGTCACTTTCGCCCTTTTAATAATCCAGTAAAATGAAATTAGACTGAGTAGTGGTAGAGTTACCACTGTATAATCTATTGTGGAGTGTGTCATTGCTAAGTGATAAAACCACGCGGGGGATTGTCTTGCTGGTATCTCCCATTCAGTAGTCTAAGCACAAGGGACTCAAGGTATTTTACCAATCCCACCGCTTTTTCATCCCTAAGCCGGGTACTTTGGATTCCACCATACTAGCTTTGGACAGCCCAGAAAAGATCCTGTTGTAATGCATGTTCATCACAGGAAAAAAGGCCAAAGCAGGTTCATGTTATAGTCCCCTTTCATTAAGATTTCCTGGTTTGCTGGGTCTTGTAGGCAAGTTAGTGAGATGTTTACCAGTTTAAAGGGCATCGACTTCCCGGATCGTGCATCTGGGTGAATTTAAAGATTAATTATCAGGAGAGGTCCATTGATATCTTTCTTTATGCCACTTCTGTAATTTGACTACCAACATGTTACAGCAGTCTTCTTCCACCTGTTCACTTTGCTTTTTTAGAGTAGTCCACTTTCACGTGTTCACTGTATAATTTTAGAGCTCAGCTATGAAGTTTACCAGCCCCCCCTGCCCCCCCCCCCTCCCCTTGGGCACCCAAACCTCTTTGTTTTTTGTGCTGGTATGAAGTAACTGATATATCCTTCTATTGTAAATGGCTGCATTCCCTATGTATCTTGCAAAAGAACAATTTTATATTCTCTCAGACGTTTTATCCAGTGCTTGTTAAGGTTTTTGGTACATACACTATTAATGTTTCTTGAGCTCCATTTCAGGGATTTTGTTGCGTTCCGTACTAATGTTGGTCAGGGGGGTGCGCATTAGCACGTCAGGATTGTCTGTCATCATGTAAGGCTGCTCTTAGTAACTGCAAGTTTTTCTGCAGCAAAGTAGAAGATGAAGAGGATATTGTTTTGCCAATGAGGTTCCTAAGGACCGAAAAAGGTTGCTTTTATCCGTTTGTGTCTTGCTTCAGGGTAACTTCATTCTGAGTTATAAGAGGGTCTGGATAGTATGACTGACGAGATGTACTGATCTTAATTCCCCATTCCAGAAAACGTTCCTTCTCATGAAGGACCTTCCTGGCTTGCTGAGTAGTGGCCCAAGTCACAAGGGTTCATTCTTGCTTCTTGTTTTTCATATGAGGCAGGAACTCAATAGATTCAATATCATTCATTGACATCTTTGCAAGTGAGGTAACTGCCTGTAAAAGTTTTAAGATGTTACCATAACTAAGTATGTCGTTTTGCCCTCTGGACCGGTATCCTGGGGTGAAGACTGTTTGGTTGCTTTCGACCAATAGGCCAGGAGACTCGTCCCTGCTGTTTGTACAAAAGCTAGATGGGCCTAATCCAGTTTGTTGTTGGATCTAAGGAGGGTCTGGTAGCCTGGTCAATAGGCTTGCAACAGCTACAGAGTCTTTGCGAGTAGGCAAGCTTGCAGAGGCCTTGAAGGTAACCATTTTTTGTATAGTGAGTGGTTGACCCAGGCATATGTTGTTAGTAAGGATTTCTAGGTTGTCCTCATTATTGGCTGCATGATGTTGACAGTTCACTGATACACCATCTATGGCACAAATATTGATGTCAAAAAGATCTATAAAAAAATAGAAACTACAAAAATATCGACTCCCATACCTAAGCAGCCAAGTACAAAAAGATTGACTCAAAAATATTGATGTAAAAAATGTAGATGTAAAAAATATCGATTTAAATATATTAAAATGACATAATATATATAACATGTATTAAATATTAATTTTAACAAATACATTTGATTTAATATACATTTAAACAAAATATAACAATTAAACTTAATAAAAAATAGGTTAAACACACAAACATAATAATGTATATATATAATATAATTGTCAGACAGTCCGACAAGGGTGGCAATGTGGTCTTATGGCCACGTGACATGTATTTGGAGAAAGCATATTGCCACCTAAAAGACAGAGACTGTTACAAAATCAGTGACATGAAAGCAGTCAAGCAGGCATGGAGTGAAATTTATGTCAAGCTTGTAGGATGGAAGAGTGCGGGTCTACTTAGTGGGGATGAATTCAAGTTTTAAAAAAATGATCATCCGGTGATTCAGGTTATCTATTTCATCCCCAAGATTCATAAGGATGCCAACAAACCACCGGGGCGGCCAATAATCTCAGCCCGTAATAGTATTTTGGAGAGCACGTCAAGATATGTTGATTTTTTCTTGCAAGAACATGTTAAACATCTGTCTTCATATATTCAAGACACCAGTGATTTCTTGCGGAAAGTGGAGGACATTGTTTGGCAGGAAAACTACCTCACCCTAGATGTCAGTGCTCTTTATACCAGCATTCACCATCGTGATGGCATCAAGGCAGTGGACTATTTCTTAAGCAAGAGACCAATATGTATGCTGAACCATAATAAGATGTTTTTGAACATGATTCTATTTTGTTTAACTAACAACTTCTTTTTATTCAACAACCAGCTTTATCAGCAGATGAGAGGAGTTGTGATGGGGGCTTGCTTCTCCCCAAGTTATGCCTGTCTGCAATATGGGCCTTTGGGAGGAGCAGGTCCTCATCAACAAATTTGCGGGAGTTATGGCCAACAATGTAATTAGATGGTATCGTTACATTGACGATCTGTTCCTTGTATGGAAGGGCAATGTACAAGAAGCTTTGACCTTCATAGATCAGATTAATGACAATGAGCTGAATCTGCACTTTGTAGAACACGTTAGTAGGAAAAGAGTCAACTTCTTAGATGTAGAGGTATACATCAACCAAGGCAAATTGGAGACTACTTTACATCGTAAACCAACAGCCGGTAATACAATGCTCCACGCATCTAGTCATCATCCTGAGCATCTGATTCGCAGCATTCCCGACGGGGAAATGCTGCGAATCAGAAGGATATGAATTGTTGAGTCGGAATGTACCCTAGCCCAAATAGAGAGTAAGAAAAGATTCCTGTCCAGGGGATATTCTAGGGAAATTCTGGACAGGGCAATGAACAAAACTAGTGTGATTTCCAGAACAGTAGCCCTTGCACCTAAAATGATTAATCAACCCAATGGCAGGTCCAACATTAGCAATGATTCACCACGGTTGATTTTAACTTACAATAGGCAGCATTTGGCCTTGCGCAAGTTGATCAACAAAAATTGGGTTGTAGTACGCAATGACCCAGTTATAGGAGAACTTCTCCCTAAAAAACCTGCTATTGCATTCAGCAAGGCACGCTCTATGAGCGATAAGGTGGTTAAAAGTAGTCCTGAAATAACATCGTCTAAAACGTGGCTCCATAACATAAAAGGGTTTCACAAATGTGCTACATGCAAAGCTTGCAAATATGGTAAGAATAAAACCACTTTTACCAGTCCATTCAATGAGGTGCCCATCACTATATTGAGGAGATTAACTTGTAAAACAGAATATGCCGTATATGTGCTGGAGTGTTCATGTGGTCTGCAATATGTGGGTAGCACCAAGTTGCAGGTTCACAAACGGATACTCCAGCACATAAGGGTAATCAATAATAGTGATGCGGCATACCCTGTCGCTTGTCATTTCAAAGAATGCCATGATAACTGTCTTGACCATCTCAGTTATTATGTGATTGATACGGTGCCACCGCTCAGACGAGGGGGTAACCGTGAAGCATTACTTAGAAAACTAGAGACCAAATACATCCTGGAGTTGGATTCTAAAGTGCCCAACGGGCTCAATTCCAGTGATGATCTTTATACATGTTTATAAAGTAACAAATAATGTTTCCTGTAGAGTTTGATTTCTGGATTTAACAATATTTTGCTTGAGTGTTTACCACCTCCTCTGCAATATAATTTTTAATATGATGTTTTTTATATGTGAAGAAATGAGTTACTATATGTTTTTAACACTTGTGGATATATAATGGATCATTGCACTTACGCACTTATTTTGTCTTTGTAGATACAGGTTCTTTCGACAGTGGTTTATTAAGTAAAAGTATAGGGACAAAAAATATATTACAATCTTCGCAAAACATAAGATATATATACTATTCAGCAGCATTGCATAGAGTATATGAGTACCGCACATATGATGCGTGAAATGAGGAACGTTTTGGTGAATGTTATTAATAATCCATACATGGCCATTTGTATGTGACAAGCAGAATGACAGCCCACATGGGCTTGATTGGTACGGTATCGGATCTTGGCATTATCGTATTTTAGATATGTCCACTACACCAGAATGTTCATGAAACAAATTTTGCAGTATTGGTTAAAATCGACTCTTGTCAAGATTTCACTTGAACGTAGTGTACAAAAGAATTTAAGTTAACCATAACGGTCTCTCCATTAATGGTGATACAATATAATATAAACTGATACTGTTGTATTAATTGAACGTTATTTGCACTCTAAGAAAGCCATTACTTGCATAGTACGGTTTTGATTATTGACCAATGCGGACTGAAGCAATGTTTGCAGCAACTATAAAGGATTGGTTTTAATATGTTTATGAATTTAATAGACATGATTTTAAAATGTATGCGAAATTGCACATAACATACAGCAATTTGCTCATGTGCAAAGCATAATTTGCACTAGCAGAAGCAGTATATATATGTTCATGCTTTTGAAGAATTGGCTTAAACGTGTTTATGAATATAATAGATATGTTTTTGAATCAACGCAAATTTGCACAAAAAAAGCAGTATTTTGCACTTCCGTGAAACATTATTTGCGCTAGTCAAAATATGTTGTTGATGTCCATCGTTGAAGAATAGGTCTAAACATGTTTTTTGAATATAATAGACATGTCTTTGAAGGTACGCAAATTTGCACAAAGAAAGCAGTATTTTGCACATTTGAGAAATGCCAAAGTATGTTGTCGATGTTTATGAACCCATAATCACATGTTTGTTGCACTGGCACTTTAAATTCAATGGTCACTCCTCGTGGCGTCATGTGATCAAGGCTACTCTGAAGCCGAAAAGCGTCATGGCGGCAGTGCCGGTTTAAAGAAAATAAATTAATCAGCACCTACACTTGGGTCCGTACCGTCTTTTTTGCAGAGCTTGGGAAGTGGAGTACTGCGACGGATTGCGTGTGCATATATATATATATATACATACATATATATATGTATATATATATATGTATATATATATGTATATATATTACCTACTGGCAGTCACCAGTAGGTAGTTATAGGCAGAAGCTAGTTTCCATAGGAAAAGGATTTTTTGATTTGCTAATAACTTTGGCGTCGTTTGACGAATCTTCGCGAAATTCTCCAAAAAAAAGGTCTATCCAGGTCAGCTCCTATCCTGAAAGTTTGGGGGTGATTCATCAAGTGGGAGCTCAGCAAAAAGGGGGTCCCCGTGTTTTCCCCATGTTAATTTCCATAGGAAATTTTGAGACAGGCTACAGCCCGAACTGCTGAACGGAATTACCCCAAATTTGGCAAAAAGGTAGTTCAGAAAGCGACCTTTTTTTTAAATGGTGTAAACCTGTTAAGTAGCTGCTGAGAATTTTTTAAAAAAAAGTTTTGATATCGATGGCCGGGGAGGATTCGCGAACCCCCCCCCCCGACCACAAGCTTTATTCTAATTGGCTGTCAACACTCCAAACAAGGAAGTGTTGGCAGCCATCTTGTGACTCTGTAGAACTGAGTCACAAGAAAACAGAGAATTAAGCAGGAAAAACAAGGAAAGGGGGCAGGGTACAAACACCCTACCCCCCTAGGCCTGCTCAGAAGGTCCCACAAGGACCTCCAAGGCCCAAAAATGCATTTAAAAAAAAAATTTCAGCAGAATTTAAATGAGGCCCCCAGGTGGGCCAGGTCCCACGGGCATTGCCCAATTCCTAATTTCAAAATTGCAGGGGCCTGTGGGGCCCTCGCAGCTCTGAGGTCCGCCTCCTCCCCAGGGCTATGTTAATAAACCATGGCACACGGCTCTCCCGCAGCCCCGAGGACTGCCACTCCCCGGGCTTGATTTTTAATGTGTGGGGGGGCCTCCAAGGCCCTCCCAAGCCCTGGGAACCGCCACCCCCGGGCTTTTCTAAAATATTCATTGGGGGGCAAACAGCAGTGTCCCGGGGTGCCCACCCCCGGGACACTGCTGTTTGCTATGACAGTGCAGGAACTCAGGTCCAAAATTGGCCTGAGGAGGGGGGCCAAGCAGCCCCCCTTCAAATATATATTTTTTAAAAAGCGTTTTAAATTGGGGAATTAATTCTCCTTCAATCCTGAGGGTCCCTGGGGGCCAATTAGCCCACCAGGTAACTCCAGTAAGCGCCACAGGGGTGCGTTGCAGAGAGGTGGTCCGAGGCCACGACCCTTTTTACACCTCTCTGCAACACAGCTCTGTGGCGCTTACTGGAGGTACCTGGTGGGCTAGTTGGACCCCAGAGACCCTTAGGATTCAAGGGGACTTAATACCCCAACTTAAAACACGCCATAGGGTGCGTTTTCACAGTGGTGAAGGGAGGGGGCTGCGCCTGATGTGACAAGTGTGCAAATGCGCTCCGCGGTGCGTTTTGAGTTGGGGGATTAAGTCCCCTTGTATCCTGAGGGTCCCTAGGGGCCAACTAGCTCACCAGGTACCGTCAGTAAGCACAACAGAGTTGCGTGATGGCTGGACAGTAAATATGTGTTAGTATCTCTATAAATAAGTGATATGGTGTGTCTATAAATAATGGACTTGGTGTGTATAACTGTATACATGAGTAAATGGATATGTGATTGATTCTTTGCATTACTGATTAGGTGTATCTCTATGGATGAGCGGTGGAGTGTGACTGCATGTATAGATGTATGAGTGCATATTATACTACTGTATTGATGAGTAACTACAAGTATAAGTGACTGGATGTGTGTGTAGACCTAGGAAACAGTGAGTGGTATGTAGTATGGCATTGTTGGGTGTATAGTTTCAAAAATTGTAGCCTGCATTTTAAAATGGGTGTATCAAAGTTTATATTAGGGCACCAGTATGTGCATCAGATTATCACGTGGATGATGTCATCAGTGATGTCATCAGTGATGTCATCAGCGATGTCACTAACCATGTCATGAGTGATGTAATATATGACATCATCAGCAGTGCATTGCGGGTGCGTGAGTTATAGTTAGCCCAACTAACTATAACAGGCGAATTTCTCTGGTTTTATATGAGTCAAATGTCCAACTAACTATAACGTCCCTGAAACCTATGTTTTTGTTAGTGAATTTCAAAGGTTTTTTAAATGCTAATTCCTAACTATAACTTCTGTAAAACCTATGTTTTTTTCAGTGAATTTCGAAGGTTTTTTAAAAGTTAATTTCATATTTTAATGTTTATAAAACATATATTTTTTCTATTTTTTTTTTGTAATATTTTGGAACTCCATTATACTTCTTTTTTTTTAACTTTAAAAATTAAGTAATGTTTTCTATCTTCCCCCAAAAATATGTATATCTTTTTTTTTTTGTTGAGAAAACTGCACTCCCATACCGGTAGTGTACCAAGCTCCATCACCACGTGAATCCTATCCGCCATATTGCTAAACTCGTAAAGGATGCGCATTTCGTATCCGACGGATTCGTGGCACCGCGTCCCGCGTAACATCATATACGTATGAGTTCGCGCCAGCTGCTACATTGGTATCCGACGGGTACGCAGTACCAAGCCACGCATTACATCATGTACATATGGGGTCGCGCCCGCTGCACGTTGCGTATGCGATGAGTGCACACTGCCAGGCCCTGTGTTACATCATAGACGTATGGTGTCGCGCCGGGTATGCCATTCCCTCGGTTTTTTTTTATGTCTCAAAACTATATCTAAATAACTTTAAACTGTATATGAGAACAAGCAATAATCTAAAATACTTTAAACATTTATATATTTCTAACTGTAATAAACTTATATTATGATAAATATATTTTCTCAAAATCTTGTCGGGTGCGGCCTCCTTGCGCCCTTAATGCGCAATTGCCATGTGACCTTAAAAAAACCATTTGATTAGTTCATAACATTTCCCATTGTAACAGTTGGAGGACCCCACCCATTTTAGTCATTCTCTCTACAGCGTTTGATGAGACACACCCCTTCTGCTTAGAGAGCTTTTTTGAAAAGTTGTTTTGCTGTGTACACATACCTTCTACTACACACAACATGCAACGATCATCTTGATCAATATTCATGGTCTGTACATTAGCCTTCCACGTGTGATGGCCATGCATCTCAAACGTTCCATCAAAAATCAAATGTGTGTTACACGATGCCCCTGGTATGTGTGTGTGCACATTATTGTGCTGCCTTTCGGCCTGGGTATTGCTGGCCTGAAGGGGCATCATCAGCCACGGGCAGATGCACATCCTAGATCACATGTGACAAACAGTAAACAGTAATGTGTACATTTGTATTGCTGTATTCTCTGTTGTCAGGCTTTACCACTATAGTAGAGTGTCATATGTGAGACTTTAAGACTCACGTTTGGCATGCATTGCTTGACTATAATGAACGTTATCACTATTTATGACGTAGCATCACTGCTGATCCTCCCTCCATCTGAGCACATTCACATGTGTGCACTTCACGATAGCAACACTTTCAATAATACCGCACACCATTAACATGAGTGTCTGCGCATATCCACAACCTTGACAACGACATGTGATTTTGGCCATTCAATGTTTTCTAACAGAATCTCATTAGCGATAGTTGCCGCCCTCCCGGTACGTGCTACATTAATGTAAGTTGCGCATTCTGCGACATCAAACAGAAACACACATAAGTACACTTCCTTTCCAGGCAGGAACTGAACAATGCCCAGGTACCCGGAACTATTATTCACACCCCTACGCTCGCCTGGCGTACGCAAGCCCAGCCCACTTTGCATATGTATAAATAGGATAACGACGACGCAACATGTCCCAGTTCTTCTACACTGCCTCAGGTGATATGGCCGCATCCATCTCGCATATCAAAATGCGCAATAAAAAAAGGGATCCATAATGCGTACACCATCGTCGCAATCAACACTGCACCTAAATTGTGAACACTGCTGTCCGTCGTGTTTGGACACACAACAATGACAGCAGGTGAGCAGTGGGGCCTGGGTGTACAGGGGCTGCAATTGAGCACGATGCTGCGGGAGGGGTGGAGTACATCAGCCTCGGTGCGCAAGTACAAACAAGCGATATTGCCCTGCTTAATAATGTGTTCTCTGACCTCATTCAGTCACATATCTGTCTCATTTTAAGGACCTGCTGGACCGTACTGTAGGCCTGAGCCAGCGGGCAGCGCTGCCCTACAGACACGTGTTGAGCGCAGTGCTGCGGGAGGGGTAGGGTGCATCAGCCTGTGTGAAAAGGTACGAACAACCGATGTTACACTTCATACCGATGTGATCTCTGACCTCATTCAGTCACATCTCTGTCTCATTTTAAGGACCTGCTGGACCGTACTGTAGGCCAAAGCCAGCAGGCAGCTATGCCCTACAGACACGTGGCGTTGGCTTTTGGGGCACTGTAGTGAGCTGATTACTAAGTGCACATGCACACAGGCTTGCGCCACTGCATTACACCCGCACATTATGCTTCTACCATGAGCTCTGTTCCTTTTTATGTGAACGTTGGCATAACATATTATTATTTAACCTTGTGTATTCTCGTGCACTCCAACTCCTCTTTGAACCACGATTACCACTAACAGTTCAAAGATTGTACTTCAAGAAGGAAGGATGCACTCAGCTGGTGTTCTCTATTAACATTGAAAGAAACCATCATTTACCTCAAGACGTTTCCAACATTATATTTTTTCTCCCTTTTCAGACACTGGGTTAGTGGAGCCAAAATGGGCGGAGCGGGTGCTCACCCCGTGATGAAGCCCTGGGCATTCTGATGCCTTCCACCGTGGTATCAAATGTAAATGTGTTTGTACTTGTATAGCGCACTGCCACCCCCAACGGGGGTATCCTGGCGCTTTTACTCATACCGCTGTGGAACCCTTCCTGGCCTTTCCCTGTGAAATGTCCATGCCTGGGCACCCCCATGGTGAAGACAGGCATCCCAGCGCTGCTGGGGCCGTTGTGGAGATTAAGCAAGCTATTGCCCAGAGTAGCAGCGTGGGACCCATGATTAGAATAGGCACCGAGGCAAGAATTATCAGGTCCGAGGAAATTGAATCCAAGACCCGCCGAGGCGGGGGATTGAACTCTGGTCCCAGGCCAGAACTCTGCATCAGGGTCTGCCGCTCTAACCATTGAGCCACACTTCTCCACAAGACACCGTCCCCGACCGGAGACCTGCTGGGCAACCCTGATAGCGGCACCCTAGAGTTGGAGCTCGCACCGGCACGTCCTTGGACACACCGGTTGTGGCAGGTGAGCAGTCAAGCCTCGGCGTGCAGGAGCTGCAATTGAGCACAGGGCGGAGAAAGGGGCTGGGGTGCAGCAGCCTGGGTGCACAGGTGCAGGCAAGCGATGTTGCCATAGATAATAATGTAATCTCTGGCCTCATTCATATCTCCGTTTCATTTTAAGGACTTGCTGGACCGCACTCTTTCTCGCGGACCCCATCGTCCCAGACACACGGGTGACGGGAGGTGAACAGTGAGGGCTGGGTGCAGTAGGCCGGCGCTCTGTCTCCTCCTCCCTCTGTTCTTTTCACTCTCCCTCCCCTTCTCCCTTCCACCCACGCGCTCTCTGTCCCATTCTCACTTTCCTCCGTTCATTCTCACTACCTTTCTTTATCTCTTAGACATGGCACACATACTTATGTTTCTTTTTTGTTTTGCAGGTTTTGTACGCTACTTCCGGAGGAGTCCCACCCACTTCTTTCATATTTTACTGTTGTTCGAAAAAAGTTACATTTCCATTTATTTGTGTTGTGTTAATAAAAGTTACTTTTTTTTACCAATAAATAACTGAGTGTATGGGTCTTCTTTTCCTGACAACACTTGTCTGTAGTTTATTGTGAAAATCGGTGGTTGATAGTAGGTTATAAGGGAAATTTTGTTTAATTTTCCTGTGCACCTACCAAATATAAACCAACAGACTATTACATAAATGAAGCCTGGGTAATTTTACAACGGCAAGAGTTCTATGAGTGTATCACTTTATAACACCATGAGTACTGCCCGTGTGATTTCAGAACCAATAAGGCACTGTCTAGGGCCACCGAGGCTTCAAGGACTGGCGAGGCCCACCCTGCATATTTAAATAAAGCCCCGGTCTTGAGTTGGCCTCGAAGCCCCCCGAACAATTCGTAAACAAAACCCGGGGAGGTGTCGATCCCCTAGTCTGCGAAACGTCTCTGTGCCCTCCCACTCCTAATTTACATGTGAGATTAAGATCCCCAGTGCTGCAGAGACCCCGCAATATAATAATAGGATTGACCCGGAACATTACCCATCAGTGGGCTCATTTAAATGAATGGGTGAGACTCCGCTTCATTTTTTGTTTCTCAATATTTACCATCCGGTTCTGCTTTATTGAAACGATACGAGGTTTTCCTCCTCTCGCTTCAACGAGGCAAACCAGAATTTACTATCACAGGGTGCAAGCAATGCTCCCGCCCTGTAATAGCAAACTGAAATGTCCCGTACTTGCACATCCCGGGACATTGTATGACCTGCGCCTGGGAGGTGGCGCTCCATGGGACCATGAAGCTTTGTTTAATGCATAACTACAGAATTAGTATAAATGCATACTAACACTACTTGCACACGTGTGGTACAGCAACCAGTGTCGTGAAGAGGCAGAGGAAGGCCAAAATCTAAAAATATAAATCCTACCAGAGGTAGGATCACATAGTTCGATCAGCCGACGAACCTGGGATGAGTAGAAACAGATTCACCAAGAAAACGGGTCTTCAGCACACGACCCTGGGATGAGTAGAAACAGATTCACCAAGAAAACGGGTCTTCAGCACAATGCAAGCAAGCGCAAAATCTTGGTGAGTGCTGCCTTCTTTTCACCTTCTCCCGCTTGTTGCCAAATTTATGTAGTGAACAGGAAGATAGCAGTGGATCCGATAAGTAGATTTATTGCAGGAAAAGAAGACAGCTTAAACAGCCACCAACAGGACCAGGCACCAAGGCATCCGTCTTCTCCAGCACCGTGTACAAAGTCCCCAAGATTCCCCTCATGACAGCCCTACATTCTAACATTACATACTTACATTATAGTATCATTACATACTAACATTGTACTGTGACTTACATTGAAATAGTACATAGAGCACATCACGTTACAGCAATGAGCTCACGGTTTAATCCCCAAGTCTTCAGACCAGTAGGGGTGAGTAGTTCACTTCCCACTCCCTGTATAGTATAAACGCATACTAACCCTACTTACAGTTATACTACAGCGGCCAGTATGCTACAGCGCCCACAGCCCATCACTTTACAACAATCAGCTCGGTTTGATCCCTGAGTCTCCACACCGGTAGGTGTAGTACTTCGCTTCCCACTTCCGGTATAGTATAATCGCATGGTAGAGCTCAGTAGTTCGCTTCCCACTCCCTGTATGGTATAAATGCCTACTAACACTACTCCCACAGGTATCCTACAAACACCACAGCACATCACTTTACAGCAATGACCTCCCGGTTTAGGCTCTAGGTTTCATACCCGATTGTAGCAGCATCTCATCTCAGCAACATGTCACTTTGAGCAACACCGCACTTTCAGACCGGTAGGTGTGACTACTTCGCTTTGCACTCCCCCACAGAGGTTACAGTGCTCCTATCCTCCTGTTTCCTACTCTTTTCACCATTTTTCCCCCTTAATCTCTTCAATGGAATAACAATTAGAGGCCCACCTGGGCAGGTTATTAATTAGAGGGGTTATTGCAGTTGGAGGGATTACGGAATGAACATGGCTTGGTATGCTGCCTCTGAGGAAGGAGATTTACTCTGAAACGCGTCAGATAAGGTATGCAATGATTATTTATATGTCTTTTTCTGAAGTTGTTCCTGCGCTTTTGAAAGACTTGTTGGGAGTGCATTCTACTAAAGGCAACTTGTGAGACTGTATAAAAAATGGCCAGCCAGGTCGGGGATTGCACCATTGTAGGAATCAGTACAAGTGCTGTGGCATGCAGATGTAAAGCGCCACGTGAGAGCAACAAGCTGCGCTTTACTTTGGGAACAATTTTTTGTGACTGTACATTTAATGCTAATAAAAAGAAAAGTATGCAGTTTGAAATTCGAGCATGTTTTGTGTTTTCGGACCCATGAGGGTTTAACATGGACTCCAACTCCCAAGATGCATAATAGGGACTCTAACTCCAATTAGAGGCCCACCTGGGCAGGTTATTAATTAGAGGGGTTATTTCAGTTGGAGTGATTACGGAATGAACATGGCTTGGCATGCTGCCTCTGAGGAAGGAGATTTAATCTGAAACGCGTCAAGGCATGCAATGATTATTTTACCTGTCTTTCTCTGAAGTTGTTCCTGCGCTTTTGAAAGACTTGTTGGGAGTGCATTCTACTAAAGGCCACTTGTGAGACTGTATATATATATATATGCCCAGACTGGAGACACGTTACATTCTCCAATTGGACTCCAAGTCTCCAGCAGGTCTCAATATTACAGAGGACCTACATACATGTTTAGGTTGAATATTCGACCAGCACTTTTCGGTATTCACCACTGTCTATTTATACCTGTTGACGTCCTATTTTAAAGTAACTCTGATACTATGGATTAGGGAGTGTTAGTTGATTGAGATGGTCACTAAGATACTATAATCAAACTCGAGTAATGACAACTTTGGAAGGAGGGTTATTAGGTTTTAATTCCCTTGGGTCAATGGATATTATGCACATAAGAAATTGTTTTTAATGCTACTATCTTAAACCTATTTATTCTTCTATTTTATGGTTATTTATTTGATATATTTAAGTATTTACTATGCTATTTATTTCAAATACTAGTACTGTATGCAGGAGTTTGCACATCGTGGCATAATCCATGATCCATCCTTCGAATATCATGTGTTACCATTCAATGCGAGTTAGTGATCACCAAACAAACTTAATCAACTGACGATAGCCCCCTCTTTTCGAATAACACCACCTCATTCTGTTCAGTCTCACTCTGTTTCCATTAAGATGCACCATTAACGCCGGATCGCATAATCAGATTTTTGAAATACTTAATTCCATGCGATATGTACTATTAGTTTTTAAGAGATATATTGTTCCAATTCTCTTTTTCTTTTTTCTATTTATGCACAACAACACTTTTTTATTCATGATGGGAACTGTCATTTGGTAATATGGCATTATATGCACATCCAGACTCTGGCTTTGATCAACAGTTTGTCGAGCTACTATTAGGCTCCTTAAAGTTGAATTATTCATCTGAAATTCTCTTTGAACTAGGCATTTACGCTTTGATTGTATAACCTGCAATGCATTTTATATTTATATTTATAGTAGTCACATTACTTGTGACCTATAATAGTATGCTTTATCTATTTTATTTATTTATATATAATTGTGGGTTACTTGTTGATTCAACTCCATTGAGTCTTGGCAATTCGATGCAGTATTTTTTCAATGTCTATGAATGTGTTCCCCACGTGATGCTGATTGAACTGGCACTCTCACTTTAAAAGCTACGCTTAATGTTTGTTACGTTGTCATGTGAGCAAGGCTCGGAGGAGCCGAAACGTTATGGCTGTTGCGTTTGGCAATAAATTATAATTGGCACTTTATTGAGGTCCGTGTACCTTGTTTTGTTGATGTCCGGAGGATTGCCGAAATTCACAACACGGTAATCAGGATATATATATATATATATATATTTCCACTGTAACAAAGTAATCCTGCTCTCTCAGGAGATCAGTTCAAACTGCGGTTTTAATTCCAGGGGAAATAAAACTGCAGTTTAAACCGATCTCCTGAGAGAGCATGAATACTTTGTTTCAGTGGAAAAAATGGGATGTCCGGTAAGCTTCACCGCCATTTGCTCCATATAACACGGGGGAGGGGCGGAAGAAGCACTGTGTTTACAAAAAATTATATATATATATATATATATCTCCAAGAAAGCAAAGCGCCACAGCCCGGGTCCGGTAACGTGCATTTATTTCAAAATAGCGCGGGTAACAGCAAACTTGATTCACCCTGACGCGTTTCAGCATATTGCCTTTATCAAAGGGTCTTAAATCTAATTGTATTTCTCTGCAACCCAAAGAGGATTATGGTATTTGTAGTGTGGCAGTATCCAGACACGTGACATTATGGCAATATAAAACAGCTGAGAGACTGCACATAGGCCTGGGCGTAGTTCGCGAAGTAGCACTTCGCGAAGCTACTCAAAGTGAAGTTCGCACTACGCGAGCTACGCGTAGCACTTCGCGAACTGCGTAGTACCTTGTTCGCACTGTGCCAGATGTCGTTTTCAATGATTGCACAGTGCGGACAAGCAACCGGCACTGTGCAATCATTGAAAATGGCATCTTGCACAGTGCGAACTGTAGTTTTCTGCTGCTCGAGTAGATTTTTACTCGAGCTTCAGCTTTCTCAACGCGAACTGGTAGTTTCTCATCGCGAGCGGTCGCGAGCATACGCGACCACTCGCAATGAGAAACCTGACCTCCTCGCGTTGGGAATCTCGCCGGGAGGTTTATTTTCCATGCTCGCGATCGCCAACTTGAAGTTGCTGATCGAGAACAAGGAAAAAGTCTCGCCAGGATGTCATTTTGCTTGCTCGCGGTCGCCAACTTGACGTTGAGGACCGCGAGCAAGCAAAAAATGACCGCAGCACTACGCAACACTACGCTATGCGTGTTCGCACTGTGCTACGTGCAGTTCGCGTAGTGTGAAGTAGCGCGAACTTCGGAAACTACGCGAGCGTAGCGTAGTGCTTCGCCCAGGCTTACTGCACATGTGATTTAAGACCCTTTGATAAAGGCAATATGCTGAAACGCGTCAGGGTGAATCATGTTTGCTGTTACCCGCGCTAATTTGAAATAAATGCACGTTACCGGACCCGGGCTGTGGCGCTTTGCTTTCTTGGATTTAATTACGGGAATCTCTGTCTCCCGCTAAGCCACGGCCGCCCTGCAGGGTTGGGGGCCCCCGACGACAGTGCTTTTCTTAGAATATATATATATATATATATATATATAAAATATCCCATATGTATATATATATATATATATATATATATATATATTATATATATATATATATATATATATATATATATATCTATCTATATATCTATGGGATAATTGATAAACTAATATTTTTTATTTATTTTAAAAGTTTAAAATTATAATAATTTAAAATATAAGAAAACATTCTATAATAAATTAAAACATTAACCTATTAAAAAATATAAAAAATATTTAAATGTCAATTTCCCAATACAGTCAGTGCAACAGTAAGGTAAGTGTTGGATAGTGGAGGGATTACATTTATTATTCCAACTCCAGTGAGTGCATCAGTAGGGAAAGTGTTGGATAGCGGAGGAGCACAAATTACTATTTCCACTCCAGTGAGTGCAACAGTAGGGAAAGTGTAGGATAGCATAGAAGTAAAAATTACTATTCCCACTCAAGAGAGTGCAACAGTAGGGAAAGTGGTGGATAGCATATCATATCTCAAATCTTAAAATTGCATTAAATAACATAGCATGGCATACCCTAGAACAGCACAAAACTATGTAACTTAACATTACACAACTAACAAACCATAGCACTGCAGTTGACAAACATGGTGCCACAACAACAGGAGTAATGTTTGTTCCCCTTTCAGTGCGAGGCCTCTCAATAAATCACCACGCAGCCTTTGGCTAGCACAGCAAGAGTTGTCTGTGTCCTGGTAACTGAGCACTGCAAGTTGCTGCAACTCACTCAGCCATGGCCGTTTTCCTCCTCATAGCACTCTGAGGCCGTTCAGGTGGCAGTGTAGTGCCTCATAACCCACTGATAAGATAAGATATATGAGAGATCCCAGTGTGGACGTGAAAGTCCAGGGTAGACCACAAGTGAGAAGCTTTTTAAGGAACTCGTAATATCTCCTCCCAACATGTCCTTCGTCTACAAAACAACACAACATTCAAGTAAATGACATTTCCCACCGAGGCTATGGAGGCTCTGAGGGGGAATGCCTGCTCGGAGAGAACCGACTGCTGCTCCTGGGAGCTCTAGCGGTAATTACTCTTGGGTAGGCCTCGTGGGGCTGCACGTCAGGCGGGACATAGCAGCCAGCTGCGTTGCTAGGTCAGAGCTGAGTGTGGGAGGTGGGCATGCACGAACGTATCTGAACACAATCTCTCCACAGCAGTCGTTGATCGCAATACGGGGGGAGGGGGATGGAGGGAGAGGGGGCGAGGAAGTCTGGGGGGTCGCGCGGGGAGTTTAAAATAAAAAAAACACAACTTACCTGGTCTGCGCAGCCTCTGTTCCTGGCCTGGGCCAGGGTCCCGCGTTGGGGGCTGCTTAGCGCCTTCTTTTCTGCTCTGTCCCGGCCGGTCCCGCGCCTTCTGATTCTTAACAACAGCCCTGGCCCCTCAGGCTGTGCTGTGTGTCAGGCAGCCAATTCTGGCGCTGCATTAGCAGCGCCAAGATTGGCAAGGGCACAGAGATGCTCCGCCCATTAGAGACCGGGGGTTGCTGCATGAAGCAACCCTCGGCCTCTCAGTCCCGGACTATCCACTCGCTCTCCTGGTCCCTAGGAGGTGGCTGTAGTGCGCATGTTTGGGCTGGTCATAAAAATGACCAGCTCAAAATCTAGCATGCGCCCTATTGCAGCTACGCTTTAGTAAGCGCTGCTGTCAGTCACCCTCCTTGCTGCCGCAGCCGCAGCCAGCCCCACCCCCCTTCGGCGCCGATGGAATGAATCAATGCCTGCCTGAGCAAAGCGAGTCGCGACTCGTGACACAAGTACTTTAAACAACTTTGCTATTTTGCTTGCATGCGGTGTGACTCGGGGCCATGTGGCCAGGTGGGGCAACGCCCCAGCGCCCCAATGGATGCACCGCGCCTGACAGTACCGAGTTATTGAGAGTCCAAAGACCCCACCCTAAGGCTGGATTCACCTGGTTCAATATACAGGGGTCGAAACGTCGACAACTACCCATCTGATTACAAGCGAGGACAATTGTAAATTATTGACGGTGTCCATGAAAAGCTATGTAATATATGTGGAACAACTGACCTATGTTTAAGGCCGGATCAGTATCACCATGCAAATGTGATGGATATATGTCACACTACCCTGTCCATGTCCACTACCCTCACAACTCCACAATGTTCACAAGTACTCCTTTTCCCATTACCCTACCCTGAGCACCAAATAGTGTAAATATCTGTAAATATTAGTACCAGTTTAGTAGGATTGAGCAACTGTATTGCCGCAAACGAAAACAAAAATTACACTGTATAATAAATTGGATCTTTTGGACTCTGGTACTGTGGATGTGATTTACTGTGTGTATACAATTTATTGTATACTACCTAATGATGTTGTTACTGTACTGTACTATTAACACAGGTCTGATAGTCCTTCGGGTATCCCCATTGATACGCAACACAATGTCATTGTTTGCTAGTTTACTTGCAGTGGTACAGGTAATAGCTATTGAGTTACCTTTAGTTTTATTTCTGACCTTGCGTTGTTTTTTCCTCCGTTTTTTTGTCTTTGGTTCATCAAGTTACTGCAATAGGAGTGGGTGTGAATTACAAACGGAGGCCACACTTGTAATTATGCTTTTTAAAACGGTACAATTTTTCTCCTCTGTTGACTCTACAGTTTGATGATCACCTTCTGTCCCACTCATTCCTGTGCTTGTGTTGTTAGGGTCGTATGGCCTGGGACTACCCTGTAATGGTTGTACTAATGAAGTTGAATGTGTATTGTAGTGAGGACTATTCAGATTTAATTTTACATCTTCTATTAAGGTGGTAACAACCGCTGGAATGATTGCAAGCTTGTTGATTTTTGGTGCACAGGTGCAATTGATGTTAGTCGCTGCCGCATAGTGCGCAGATTATCATATCATGTAGGTGGGCCAACTTTTGGTCGATTCCTGGAACTGATTTTGCCATAGCGTTAAACGATCCACTTGGACGTCCATTTTGGTAGATTGATATGTCAGGGCATCAAGTGTTAGCTGTGAAGTTTTGAATAAGATATTCCACACTGCCCCATACTCTATTTGTCCCGAGGGGGCTTTGCTTTTGATATAGCTCATTCTAGTTCAGTCCAGGGCTATTATACACTATGCATAGCCTTGCTTGAGATCCAATGTCTACGTTAGCCAATTTAAATATAGACTTAGTGAATGTGTTACTGGCTGAGCATGGAGTCCTCCAACCTTAGGACTCTGTTTCCTCTGGTAGATGTGATATATTTCTCCTTCATTCTAATCTACTTGGACTAGTATCCCCATGACACTGGTTACCTGCTATTTGCTCAGTATGTCAATATATTGGATTAGAAATAAGTTGGGGAGAGCCATTGGGACCTAACTAATGCTGATCCAGTTGTCCACTCTCTGAGCAGAGTGTTTGTTCTTCTTCCTCCGGGAGCAGATTTGTTTCCAAACTATTTTATGCTTTTTGGATGTGTATTCTGACCTCTGTTGGCAGTGGGGCACCATTTTTGAATAGCAAACTTGGGGATGTTAAAGGTAAGGATGGTCTGGGAGAAGTCAGTGGCAATTGTGACTTCAATGAAAGTGTCTCTAGGTCAGTTATCTATCCTCAGATGGTCTCCTTATTCTCTTTGTTTTCCACCATCTCTGACTTTAGTACTTTGCTTACAAGCCCCTTGCAGGACCCAGTTTTGCAGCTTATGTCTGGAAGGTGACTATTTTGACTTATAGTTGGAGAAATTGGAGCAGAAAGAGTGGTTGTGTCATCAGAGATGGAGAGGATAGTCCCAAAGGGGTCTTTTAAGAAGTCAAATTTGTGCTGTGTTTGTGTGTATTTCTCAAACATTCAAAACACTGGAGAGATTAAGGTCTGATTTTCCCAGATCAGTTTTGCCTTAAGAACATTTTGCAGTCTGTGAGATCTGCAGTTTTTCTTCCTCCTAATGGAAGGTCATGGTACTCTTTCTCGTCCTAACTGCATGTTGGTCCTGTCTCTGCTTTCAGGGCCTTCATTGACCAACATGCAGGACAGTCTGATAATTCAAAGTAATTTGAGGTAAAAAAGCAACTGAAGGTAAAAGATAATTGAAGGGTGCCTGGAGCCTTCCACTTTACACTATTTTAGACCGTGGGCAACTGGTGCTTATGCACTAATCAATATGGTAAATACACAGAGATACAGACAAATGATGAAGCAGGAGATAGAGGAATACTGTTTAGAAAGTTACTGCTTAGAAGGGTACTGTTCTGAGTCTGCAGTGTCTGGAACTGTACGGCAAGGTAAAGGGGGGAAGGGCCTACAACAAGCCCCCGACTGCCTAATTAGGCAGGAGCACACCAGCACACCAGCCACTGTCCACTTCCCAAACACCTCCCTGCTGCCTCCTCCGCTGCAGTACAGCACTTAACTGTGACCGATCCTGCATCCGCGTCTGTATGTCGTCATAAAAACAATACCTTGTCCTTCCCGCATTGAATGGAATTTGGATGTATTTAGGGTAAAGAAACAGGCTAATCCGTCCTGTACCAGAGAGCATCCCAAATGGTAGTTGCCCACTACCATGAACAGTGTAACATCAAAGGTAAATTTAGGAGGCACCTCAAAAAACTTTCAAAATAAAATTGCTTTTGAGTCCAAAATACAGAAATTTCATTTCTTTCACAATATGCAAAAGCTCAATTTGATAATAGTTTCATTAAATGAATATAAACAGTTCAGTTGATTAATTGTTTTGCAGTTCTTAGAATAATATCACAGCCAACACGCTTTAGGACTCCTGACGCTTTCTCAAGGCTAGTTAATCAAGTGAGAAATCTTTTCACCCACTCTTTGCTCAAAAGTAGTGTACGTCCAAATCTGGTCTCCACACATAATTATCGTTTCAAGCCCATCCTTACATTTATAATCACCATATGTCACGTTTTCACTCTCAGCAGCATTAAATTGTTGTCCCATCCATGGATTTCGTCAAAACCATCAGGATATATCAGCCCTGGGTTTACTGTAGGCATGTCATCACAGTTACACCTGACCCATGATGAGGTAAGATGTTGTTTATCACTTCCTGACTGTACAGCATTTCCCACAGAGTGGTCTCACTCTGGGACATGTGTAAATGTGACATAATTGTGAAGTCATAGGTTTGAAGGAACACACGTCTAGTACATTCTCTTGATACCTACATCTCAAGGTTTTAGATGTTTTAGAAGTAGATGCTTAAAGTAAAAATGAGCTAAAAATGCCACAATAGATAGTTCAACCCTGGAAACCAGGCTGAATCCCCCTAGGCACAATCTTTCACCCTATTGATAGTTGAGTATTCCACTACGCTCATGGTCAGAGAGCGATACCCCAGGAGCACATCAAGCATTAAAAATAGAACTGAACAGTTTATTGAATCTACCGGCTGTCCACTGGCACCTTTACTTTGATCTAAATATGCCGTAGCCACTACTGAAGTCAACTATCAATATGCAGTTGTTAATGCTAGTTCCAGTGGAACAACCAGTGTTGTGACTGGTCCAGGCCAGTCTCACAGCAGCAAGACTGCACCACATATGTGATGGAGCGGGATTTGCTCTTCCAATTGTAGGGGTGCATTATAATCATAGATAGTTTGCATCCACATATAATATGTTGTATTAATATTAAGTTATTAGATCATGTATTGTAATAACATGTAAGTGAAATGTTAGGTATTTTCTTCATGGAAGACAAAGAATTAACGTTGTAATTGTACGCATTTAGATGAAATCTTAAATGTGTAAAAGTATATTCATAACTAATGAACGTGTTGATATTAATGACCCATATATGCGTGTACTTTAAATCTTGTGTACTTTCTTAGGTTGACTGAATTCGGTAGGCCTGACTTTCATTTCTCCCTGTTCGATCTCATGTTAAAGGTTGCTATTAGAATTCGTGTTCTGGCGGATTTGTCCTCTTTTCACGTTTTTGTTGCAGGTAGAAGATTTCATCCTTGTTAGTTAAAATAATGTCTTTGTTTCAGGAGTTAGATACAGGGAGGAGAGGATGCCTTTGAGCAGCGGCACTGATAATGTAGGAGGTTCTCTTACTCGCCTGAGAAAGCCTGGGAGCCAAGGTCATCAAGCAGGAGCCTGAAAGCACTGTTGCTTCATAGAAAGTTACCTACAAGGAGGCATGGTGAAGAGATGAGGCTGTGTCGTGATGTGTTTGGGGGTGTGATTTTTTACTTTTGCATTGGGGTTAGGGACTGAGCCCGGGGACTTCTGGCTGTGCCTTGAGAGGAGAGAGCATCTTAATAAGAGCTCTGTAGCTTTATCCTACTTGACCCATTTAACGTGCGTGCCCTCTTAGGAAGCCTTCACATGCTGACACCTTTTCTAAAAACTTGATTGGGAAATGCTAAGGAGGGATGTCACTTTAGTGGTAGTGTAGGGACAGACTAATGCTTTTTACCTATGAACCTCTAATGAAGAAGACTCTTCATATTGGCGCAGTTATAGTCTGCGTCCTGATTCTGGAATTTGGGTTCTTCTGTGTATGCTACATCGGCTTAATTTCACCCATAGATTTGGTTTTGTAATAGTGCCCATGTACCTTTACACCCTTGACTTGAGGTGTTTGTATATCCAGCTGTTCTTGGCTTTGTAATGAACTAAATAAACTTCAAAACGGTAGTCTGTGATTCTTCGGAGTCACTGTTCATTGAAACTGTAATGTATAATTGGTGAATGGTTTTCTCTCCTCTCCACCCATATAAGCAGGCAACAAAGAGCCATCGACCAGGAGTTCCAGAGTAAGTCTAGAATTTGGAACCTTTCTCCTTCATATGAATAGGAATGGACATTATAAGCGGAGAATACAAAGTCTAAGTAGGAAATAACATGCAGCTGTAATAAATCACAAAATATTGCCTGACCTCACTGACAGGTTTGCCATATTGGTGAACTAGTCAATGCTATCCTTCATTCACTGCACTGAATGTTGATACTTGTTTTAATATTTCTTTATTAAATATCAGCCATGAGTAAGTTAAAGCCTTAGGGGCTCCTTTTTCTTTTTTTTTCAAAAGTTTTTATTGGTTGTTTTTAACAAAGCAAAACATAAAATAATACTCCATACACAATAAGCACAAATGAGAGGTCATAAAAAGAAAGATCATAAAAAGAAAAGAAAGGAACCATGATTAATTCAGTGCAGACATTGTACAGAGATTATTGAATTTAAGGTGTCGTCATGACAGTCTAGATAAAACAGTCTGGGTAAACAGTAAGGCATATGTTGAAATATACGTAGAGCTGTGGGGGCCACCTTAACTAACATCTGTAATACATTAATGTACAAGTACATAGACTATATCGGGGAAGCGGAGTGTGACTCCTACAAGGATATAAGCCTCTTATTGAGGGTAGATTGCTGTGGGCGGATTAGTTTGTAGATCCAAGAAACCTGATGCCCTAATCTATTTATTCTCGCCATGTATTGTGGCAGGGAAGGTGGTGATGGCAAAAGGTTAGCTTTTGACAGTGCTTCCTTTATTTTTAAGAAGTTATAAAACTCCAGGGGGTCTAGGTTATAGCTAGCCTGTATTTCTTTGAATGTTAAGGGGTACCCTGAGTCGAACAGTTGGTATCGGAAAAAGATGCCTCCATCAATCCAGGTTTCCTTGTGTAGTGTATTCCCTTTGTATAAAATGTCATGGTTATCCCACAGGGACTCGAGATTGCTGGTGTCTAATTGTTTATCCACTTTCAGCAATGCAGATCTTGTGTTTTTAAATATGGATTTTGAGCAAGTGACATTGGTGAAGTTTGAGGTTAGAAGGGTTGCTGGGGCAAGGTCTCTAAGTAATGATTTTTCAATTTGTAGCCAGACTGGGGTATATTCGTCCGATGGCACGAGCCAATACGAACCCTGTTTTGCTAGGAATGCTGTCTGGTAAAGTTTAAAGTCCACTAAGTTAACTCCCCCATGGATTTGTCCAATCTGAGTTTTTTCAGACCAATTATGGCCCTTTTCCCTTTCCATAAAAATGTTGAGATCAGGGTGTCCAATTTGTGGTGAAAGTCCACCGACAGTATGAGGGGGAGCATGGTTATTAAATAGTTCACTGGTGGGGTAATCATAATCTTGATGGTCTCAATCCTGCCCCACCAAGTGATGAATCTTGGGGACCATGCCTCTAGGAGGGTTTTAATTTTCCCCAGGGTGTTAGCTTCATTATGATGGAGTGACTCTAAGATAGTGCTACCAAATTCTATACCCAGATATTTGATAAATCCCGGTTGCCATGTAAGGCCCGAATCTCCTAGAACCTCTCGGGTGCAGTAGATGTTCAGGGGCTTAACTTCCGATTTGTCCCAATTTTACTTATACCCAGAGTGGGTTGAGTAAATTTCTATGGTGTGCATCAGGGCCTTAATGGACGATCTGGGTTTCTCCGTGACTATGAGAATATCGTCCGCATACGCGGTTAGTTTGACTGGAGAGTCCCCAAAATGTACTCCTTTTATTACAGTATTGCACTTAATGTCTTGGATAAGTGGTTCCAGGGCTAGGAGAAATAGGTAGGGGGATATAGGGCAACCCTGTCTGGTACCTTGCTCTAGAATGAAGGCATCTGAGAGGGCTCCATCGATTGCTATTCGGGCGGTAGGATCCAAATATATCGCCATAACCATGGCCATGTACGACTCCCTAGATTAAAGGATGACATACAGTGTCTCAAGAATGACCACGACACCCTGTCAAACGCTTTTTCAGCGTCCAAGGTGATGACGATAGAGGGAACGGACATCCTCTTTGCCTGTTCAATTATGTGACACAATAATCTAGTATTATCATTAGACATTCGGTGTCTGAGGAAACCAACCTGGGCGTTACTGATTAATTTGGGGAGAACCTCATTCAGTCTTGTGGCTAGGATTTTTGCATATAATTTACAGTCCACATTGATCAATGAAATTGGCCTATAGTTTTTGGGTAAAAGAGGGTCCTTTCCCTCCTTCCGTATTACGATAATATTGTCTTCTTTCATTGAGTCCGATGTATGTCCCTCTGTAGCTATGGTATTGAATACTTTTAATAAGGTTGTCTGAAGGGACCCACTGAACGCCTTGTAAAAGGAGGCAGAAAAGCCATCTGGGCCCGGGGCTTTGTTGTTTTTAAGAGATTTGATAGAACTAGTCAATTCCTTTTCAGAGATGGATATCCCTAGCTCCACCTTCTCCGTCTCTGACAGTCTCTGCAGGTTTAGTGAGTCTAGGTATCTGGTGCATTCTTCTGAGTTTACTGTTTGTTTACTTTTGTATAAGTCCTCATAGAAGGAGTGGAAGGCGCACAGGATCTCTTTTTGTTTTGTTTGGATATTATTGTTGGAGTCCTTAATCGAGGAAATAGTGAACTGTCTCTGCTTGTGTTTGAGGTACGAAGCTAATAGTTTACCTGCTCTATTCCCTTCACAGAGCTTGAGTGCCTTGAATTTGTTGATCCACACTCCCGCACGCTTGCTCAGAATTTTGATCCTTGCTTTAATTCCAATGATGACCCCCCTGATAGTCGCTTTTAGCAAATCCCATAATGTGAAAGTGTCTGTGCCTGGGAGATCATTATGTCTAATGTAGTCCTGATTTGCAGCTCATATTTCTTGCTGTGACACAAACTTTCCTGTTGCCGCCATTTTATGAGGTACGAGTCGGCCGGGGTCCCGCTCACTTCTCTTTGGGATTCGGATAGATTGAGCGAACGGTGTGAGCTCTTCTTGACACACTTTGTTCCGCTTCGGTTTATAATGAGGGAGCTAGTGTCCATTTTGATTTTCGCGGCCTAAGACTTGATATTTCCACTTTAGTCGCTCCTCCATATGCTGAGTGATGGGATTAGGCAGCCATTACCTCTGCCGTCCCAGCCACGCCCCCGCCTTAGGAGCTCATTATGATGGCGGGCGGACATCAGTCTGCTTGCCATCATAATGGTGATAGGACCGCCCGCCAGACGTGCAGCAGTCCCACCAGTGCAATTAGGATGCGCCCGCCATATTGCCGGGTGCATCCTTGCCTTTTAATATTGCAGACGGTGCTGTTGGCTGCAGCACTGTCCGCAATGTTCAAAGAGCATGCACAGCATTTCCCTGCACCACGAGGCAGGCACCATGTGGTGCCTGTCACTTGGTGCATGGAACTGCAGGGGGTACCCCCCAGTGCACCCCCTTTGACCCCCCCTCAGAGGGGGCCCACACAGGGCCCCCAAAGTCAGTCTCCGCCTGTCTTTTTGCAGCTGGATATCTGCTGCAAAAAGACTGGCGGAAGGGCATATCATAATCACTATGGCGGTGCCTGCATGGCACCGCCACAATGTTGCCCTGGTTCTGGGTTCCGCAAGGGGGGCGGAAAAGGACCGCCTTGTGGAATCATGGCGGACAGACTTTCTAGCCACCAGGAACCATTGTGATTCCCACCACCATCCTAATTTGGCGGTGGGTAAAACTCATTCTAATGGCGGGAGGATCGCCACCGCCGAGCCGGCGGTGGTGGTCCTCCCGCCATCATAATGAGCCCCTTAGTACACTACTATTGCAACATTGCATCGTGGAACTTATACTTTCAAGACGCCTGTGGTGATCAGTTTAATCTGCACTGTTTGCCTCCAGTGAGGCTTTGGTGGCATTTTTAGTAATCTTTTCTTTATTTGTCTGCAGCAGACACGGTGCAACTTAATAACATCTCACTCCCATCAGCTACTTTTAGAGCAGAACCTGACACATATTCAGAGGTATCTAACGGACAGTGTAACTGTGTTCTTTGATTTCCCAGCAAAGTGCTGTAATGCCCAGCTTAGGGTCTTCTCCTCTAACGGTGCATGGCCACCGGTATCTCATTACAGAAATATACAATAGAATTACAAGCTGCACATGTTCTTAGAACATTCTCAACCGAGTCGGACTGGGAACAAAAAGCAACCCTGTCAAAAATGCTCAATCCAGCCCCACTCCTTTTGTCTCCTTGCACAACCTCTCACTTTCAATCCATCCATTCACTCTCTCTCTCCTTCTCTCCTCTCTCTATTCTCTCTCTCTCTGACAGCTTTCTCTCTACCTTCCCCTTTCTCCCTTTCTATCTCTCTTGAAGCATTCCCATGCCTCCTACAGTTAACATTGGGAAGCTGGAGGAAAGTACTAGAGGCATCAGGGGCTGCCAGGAGCTTTCAAAACTGGCATCCAAGGGTTGCTGCCAACCTTGTAGATGTCCGGTAAAATAAAAGGACTTTTTGGCCCGATTCTCACCAGGGTGTAGCCCATCAGCCCTGTAAGCCCAATAAGGAGCACGCAGAAACCAAGTGGCACCCTCAATCACCAACTATTGGCTGAAATTACTGACACGTGATCATCTTGTGTGGGGTTGGGATACAGTAGCCTTCTTCTCTGCAGTGCATTTTAGTGCCTGAAGCTTTAACAACTCATTACTATATGCATGTCTCCAGTGAGACAGAGCTATTGCAGCATGTTATTGCCCCACCACTTCATCCTGCAGTATCTATGACAACTGAGGTCAAATTTTAGTAGCCTGTTTATTAGCCATCATCCATTCTCCCAGTCCTACCACATGTGAGGAGCCCTCCTCCCAAGCAGGACTATATTAACGTAAAGCTAAGAGAACGCAAGACCTCTTTCTACCTTGACTGGCAGACTCATAAATACAGCTCCTTATTCCCTTACCACCTCCTGTGTTTTTTTATTCCTGTCTCCAGCAGGATGCTACAGCAATTTGGTTAACATAAAAGTAAGTTACTAATATTTTGACTTTGTTTTAATTAATTGTAATATTTACTGTTTTTATTGAGCACACTCTAGGCCGAGCAAATAGGTTCAGAGCACTGTTTTCCTCAGTGCTCTCCCTCTTCCTGTACATGGTTGGGGCACCCGGGACTTGCTGCACAAGGGTCTGGCTGCTGAGGTTCTTACCCTCTAGTCTGGTGCTATCTTTAGCACGCAAGACCGGAGGTTTCGGCTGCCTTATTTTGATTGCCTAGTAACCCGATCTTGCCATATTGCTGGCACCAAAGAATATAAACAGGAAATGTTTTAGGGGCAGGTGAACACTAGTTTTAGCATTCACTACTGCCATTATGGAAGCAAAAAAATTAACCAGCAAACAAAATGGTCCTCAAGGAGAAGGGCAGACCTCTGAGGTACAAACCAATCCTTCTGGGGATCCTACACATGTCTGGAAGTGTACTAAAGTGTTGGTCTGAAGGCCCAATATTTATACATGTTGGCAGCCTTTGGAGTTAGAGAAACCTCTAAAATGTCTGGCTCTGGAAATTTCCTTCCTTCCCCTGCCCAGGCTCCAAGTGGTCTAGATTGACAAAAGGATGGTGTCAAGTTCCTTTGTGAGTGTGTTAGAGGCAGCCCTTTGAAATGTAAGTGGGGCAGGGACAGCTATGCTCCACTAATGGCTCAGCAGAGCATGACTATATCTGTCCAACTTGCCTAATTTCATTGTAGATACTTCGTGCTCTAGGCACTCTGTGCTGGTTGGGAGGTGCCTGGCTCCATCGCTATTGGGCGCCATATTTGAAAGGGATTGTTCCCTATTTTGCTCATTTTATGTTTTTAAATTTGACATTGTTCTTTTACTTTACTTTGCTTTACCAGTAACAGTCTCTCACAGGGGAGTCTGTGTGGGTCTATGGAGTTGCTGGGCCCTGGTTTTGCACACATTTTAGTTCACCTCTCATTTTATAGGATTCGTGCGTTAAGCGCCTGTGTTTTAGACACGCCCCTTCATATGGAGGGTCATTTAAACTCTTCACCTGTGCATCCATACCACTCATCAGAGCATGACTGGATTTGTCCCACTTGCCTAATTTCCTTGTAGGTACTTGAGGCTCTAGGCACTTAGTGCAGTTTAGGAGCTGCCTGGCTCCCTTGCTATTGTGTGCCATATTTTAAAGGGTATGTTCCCTATTTTGCTGATTTTCTGTTTTTAAATTTTACATTGTTCTTTTACTTTACTTTGCTTTACCAGTAGCAGTACCTCACAGGAGAGCCTGTGTCAGTCTGCCGGGTTGATGGGCCTGGTTTTGCACACATTTTAGTTCACCACTCATTTTTTAGGATTCGCGCTTCAAGCGCTGATGTTTTAGACACCCCCCCTCATATGGCGGGTTAATTAAACTCTCCACCAGAGCATCCGTGCAGGCGGCCTGCCACTGGTGCACCAAAGGCAAGCCCGTCTGCACCCATATGTGCCCGGATCGCGCCGAGTGCCTGAGGACCTGCCGGTTTCGCCTCACATCTGGTCACTAGGAAACGCTATTCTAGAAAGGAATTGCACTCCCTTAATCCTTCAGCTCACGGTTGTGTTTGCATGAATCTGGTCAAACTCTCTCTTGTCTTTAACCCTATCTGTTCTAACTGTGGTTTCCAACAACAAGTGAATATGGTACAATAAGGCTCTCAAGCCTCAGGTTCTCTCTCAACAGCTAATAACCCAATGACCAAAATGCGGAACACGTTTAAAAAAATGCCTGCTCCGTAGTAAAACATTCTCTTGAATTAGCTGACTTTATTGACGGGCAGCAGCTTGATATGATTTTCATAACCGAAACCTGGGAAAATGCATCCTCTAGCCCAGGTCTAATAACAACAACAACTTTTGGCTATTCTGTCTATAGATTGGATAGACCCCTAAAAAGGGGAGGGGGCTTATGCATTATCTATAAAGATTTCCTTCAAGCCAAATTTGACATAGCATCATCCTTTGATTGTGAAGTGTTGCCTTTCTGCTTTGAGCTTACAAAAAAGCAATCTTTTGAGGGAATGCTCATTTATCTCCCTCTTGACCTTGGGAGTGGCTTTTTAAAATCCTTTGTTCGCACAGTTAGAAACCCGGGATTTTACTAATGATTTCACTATCTTAGGGGATTTCAATTTTCATCTTGAGGTCCCCGCAGATGAAGACACTATGGATCTCCTGGAAACCATGAATGCTCTTGGCTTCCTGCAATTACTGCACAAGCCTACCCATCTGACAGGTCATATGCTAGATGGGATGTACTCAAATAACCCTTATATTGCAGTAAAAGACTTCATGCTGTTATCTTTGTCTGACCATCTTGCAATTTATTTTTAAAACTATATTTCCCAGGAAGCCCAATGTAACAATGCAGGCGGGTGTCCGACTAGCTACTGTACCTGGAACAAAATTTATAGCAGGCAACTTACTCAGCAACTCCTATTCTCTTAGCCTATACTCTCCCAGGACCATGAATAAGCCACAATGGAGTACTCAGAATGGTTAAACTCAACCATATCTAAGCTAGTCCCCCTTAAATCAACCAATGCCTGTGGGGAAAAAAAACAACAAGCCATGGTTTACAGATGCACTTTGACAGGAAACATAAAACTGTAGAAGGCTTGAAAGAAAATCGTGGTTGCACTTCGGTGCGTATTTATTTTTAAAGATTTATAAAAAGAAAAAAAATAGAGACTTGATATATTTCTTCTCGTGTGCACCGTAGTGTGACCTCCATTTTCTTTCAAGCCTTCTACAGTTTTTTGTTATAGAAAAACAAAACTGTAGAAGACTTGAAAGAAAATGGAGGTCACACTACGGTGCACTTGAGAAAGAAATATATAAACTCTCTATGGCCCAGTATAAATGCCTACTTACAAAGGAAAAATTGACCTACGATACCCAGCAAATTGAATCAGTGAAAGATTCTTCAAGGGAATTATTCCAGGTGTTTATTAAATTCACTCAAATCAAGCAGTAGTCAAATGTTTTGCGACTCGCTTGCAGACTGCTTTCGTGATAAGGTCGGTCTAATTTATCTATAAAGTTTGCCACCAATAAAAATGTTGGCTCTAGGGAAGATACTTACAAAACTATCACCACTGAAGATTAAATAAACACTCAGGAGAACCTTGAACAAACAACCCTTCCTGAATTTTTCTCCATCAAATCAGCTTCATCATCAGACCATGTCCGCCTTCGATGGTAAAACTGATTCCAAGGCCCATAGCTAGGGCCCGATAAACGAAAGTAATCTGAGACAAAATCCTAACTTTACGACTTTTGGTATTCACAAAGGGCATTTAGGAGTGGTAAAGTTAGGATTTGGTCTCAACTAAACTTAGATGTTGGTCTTAAGTCTAACTTAAGTAAAACTTAAGCTTAATTTAGACCAAATTCTAACCTTAGTACTCCTAAATGCCGTTTGTCAGCCCACCAGTTCGTTTCTCATACGGGGGTTAGATAACCATTTTTTTCGATAACCCACTGTTCATTAATACCTCAAACGTTGATCTTCAGCTTACTGATCAATACCACTTTTGTATTCTCACATGTGCAGCACCTGATTGGGCCCCCGTGTGAGCATTCCCTTTTTCTCTCTCACTTTACCTGTGTCTCACTTATTTCACTGTCTCACGAGGCTGATCAATTGCCATCAGGTACTCATTATTCCATCGAAGTCCTTTTTAAGGATCCTAGCTGACATATAGCATTCTAAGCGTATGCCTTCTTTTCTTTTTGTGATCACTAGATTATCCCCATATCCCTTGGTCCTGAAGAGACCCTGCACTGTAAAAGGGTCGAAACGCTGTCGATTGTATTTGAAAGCGAACCAGTTAACAGCTCTGGCTATTGTACAGAGAAGCTGGAATCATTACTAAGTTAATCTTTGGTCGCCTCTTTAAAAAAATTTGGAAACCAAGCTGTACACGTTACATGTTTTTCATTGTTTGATTAATGGTTCCATTTCACTTGGGGACACAAAAGCACTATTGTTTTTTATTGGTCTGTGTATCAATTTGAATTTTACAAATCTGATAAAAAGAATTAATGTGAACATAAAGTCTGCAAGGCCCTCTTTCTTTCTGACATCACCTTAACCCGTTTTTGTGATTGCGATTGTGCATTTGATTATTATTATAGATTAGCCTAACTTTCCGCTGGAACCGTTGTTTCTGTTACACTCAGAATTGTTTTGGAGTGACCACAAGGAAGAGTTTGTTAATTTCCATCGCCACACCTCTGGCCATGGGAAGTATGTTTCGGTGGACCCTGCTGCTGGCCTTTGTTGGAGTGAGTCCTAACCCACAGGTCGTGCTCCACAGTTCTTGATCCTTGGCTGGTGTTGTAGTGTACTCTTCCCAACCTAACTGCAAAAGCTTTTCACCAACTGTTCCTACAGAGAACCTGGGAACGATGTTGAGCCATAGCTGTCAACGTCGAATCGCCAGTTAGATTCAACTTGTTAGTTTGCCCTGCTGGAGGAGATCTGACTTCAAGTTAGTTTCTAATTCTAAACCTATATGGCTTTAACAGGACGGATGCCAAGTGTCCACCCATCGGCGTCGAGGCCTTCCTGGGCAGGGACTTCAGATTTGCCCACTCAGAATTCCCTGCCATTGTTGAAATTGCACTGGTACCCCACTCTTCAGCAACCCACCATCGTCAAACCCTGCTTCGGATCCAGCTTGCAACAACCACAATAACCATTTTTTCTCTCCAACATTTTTAAGTCAGAAGATAAACTGTCCACCGAGGCGAACCTGGTCTGTGCATCTGACCCACACTGCATCAGGGCCAGCATTAACCTTTGACTTTGACCCTGTCTAGTGCGTGATAATCGTGGTTTGGCACTATTTTTATTTCAAACTTTAAAAATTAATATCTCCCGTACTACTTATTTGATTTTTACCATTTTGGTGTCATTTTAATTACTAAAGTTCTCTATTAAATAATTTAGTTAGGGATTTTTTTGGGGGTTGTGTTTTTACTTTGCTACTATTTGAAGTGCTACATAAATCGTTTACACTTTGCCTCTGAGCTGAGCCTGACCAAGCCACCAGTGGGTTAAGCACAGGTTTATTTAGTGGCTTTTGTGGTTTTTCCTGACAAGAACAGTGCTGTTGTGTCATTATAGGAGGTGGGGTCTCACCCCCACAACAAAAACCCCCATTTCCTAAAACACTCTCTTCATTTAAAGCTTTAAAAATCCATATCTCTGTTTTCCCTTATTGGATTTTGTATTTTTGGTTACATTTTGATCAGTAAATTATTGTGTATTTAATTAAATGGGATTAGGATATTTATTGTGGTGCGCTTTCAACTTTTTAACTGTCTGGTACTTCTACATGCTTTACACATTTTCTTAAGTTGAGCCTGTTTGCTCTGCGCCATACATACCCGTGGTGGAACAGAGGTGTAAATTATAGAAATATTTACTGGACCTAACAGAAATAGTGCTATTAGTATTCATAGTGTACTACAATCCTCCCTAACTAACAATCAACTTTCTCACAGTGGATTCTCATCCACCCCAATTATTAATTAACTTTCTAACATTGGTGTTCAGCAGTAGGACCTAGAACTTACGTTTAGCACTACCACTTAGCTATTGAGTTGTACATTTAAAACACACTAAATTAAACTGATTTAAAAAAAAATGTTTTTGATTATTATTTGCCATCAGGTCTTTGACTGGGTAATTTTTTATTTTTCTGCATTTTTTTTATCCCAGTTTTTGCAACTTAAAAAGTATGAGAAGGGAACCTGAAGTTGGATCTGGCTACTTAAAGTACCATCACAGTAGTGAATGCCAGGAAAGCAGACTACTAAAAGGCCCTCAGATTATGGAAAGAGGTCCACCAAGCGAGGATCCTCTCTGAGGATGGAAGAGATTGAGGAAACACCTGAGGCAGAAGGGGCAAGAGACAACCTGTAACAAAACTCACTTTCTCACAAAGCATTACACCTATTTACAAAATGACACAATTTGCACCGGCTTAACCGAAATTTCATGCAACTTAAAATGTTTGTCTTCTTGCTGGACAGGACCCTGCACAACTGAGGGGGCCATAATTGTAACAATGTCATAGATTGGTCTCAAGCAAGATCACCTCCTACTCTGAGCTTCATGCTTCATGTTCAGCAGTTCTGTTCACATAGTATGTGAATCATGTTGAGACAACTTTACAAATGCATAAGAGTTAACGACACCTCCCCAGCCCCAATGCAACCGTGTGAACTATGCTTGTTCCTCCTAGAATGAGACGAGGTTTGTTGAATGATGGACATCCCAGGATCTTCAGAACTATTCCTCACCTTTAGCTTTAGCGACTGTTCAGGTCCTGGCCATTTCATTTAATCGCACATGAAGACAGTTGCTCGACTTCGTTTGTCCTTCTCCACTTGCATAGTGCAAAGCATTCATCATTACCACTCACCAGCGGCCCAAAACAAGGCATTGAAGGCTTCCATTACTTTGTCCTGTGTGTCCTCAACACTCATGCTCAATAACATCAGAAATAGCTTTTTTGTCTCTGAAAGAGCTTTTCCACCGCGCTTCTGTGGTGACTAGGAGATCGTTCCTGGGCTGGGTCACCTGCAGGCCCCATCTTGCACACACTGAAGATTCTGAACCATTTCAGGGTTAAAAACGAGATGCGGGAAACAGTTGCTCTCCACCGAGACCCAAATGGTCCTCTCAGAGCATCATCAGGAGTTCTTCTGCTGTGTGCAGATCATTCATGGACCTTCTTGTCACCAGTGTTATGTGCTGCGGTGGGTATGCTCTAAAGGAGTGGCAGGACCCAGGATCACAGCTACCAGGACACATGGGTGGATTTGTGCCAGCATCCTTGCAAGGAGTGCTCGCCTGAGTAGAGAAACATTTTATTAGTATGTTTGCCTTTTTCCAGGTGTGCCAGGTGCGTGAAGGTTGGTTTTGTCACCAGACCACCTTCAAGGAGCCACAACTAGGAACATTTCGCAGAAATCTAACACCTTCCTCCATGTGATTTTTCTCTTACCCGGTTGGCAAATGCATATTGTGGAGGGTTGTCCTCCGTGTCCCGAAATTGTAATAAAGAAAAAACAACTTTTATAGTAGGCGTTGAGGACGGGTTATTAAAGGTCACATTTAGGAAACTGTTCATAGTCTGATTATTCGTGGGAGAATAGAAAACCTGTGGTTTTGTATTCACTCTTCCTCTGTAAACCCATAATGACTGTCATTTGCAGTAGACGGTGAGGGCAGAAGTTTTCTTTAAAGCAATAAACTTTAAGGAGAGTCAAAAATGCAAATGAAATATTCACTGAAAGGCAGGTAGAGTGCAACTTCTCGGCGAGCAAAACTATTAAGTGCATACAATCATCTGCAATTGCTTGCCTCGTACCCTTTCTGTGGTCACGGGATTAATGCTTTTTTTTGTAATATCACTTAGTTACCATGGAAACAGACTTACATTTCTCTGAAGAACTACTGAAATGTGGAGATGCTTACAAGTATTCCTAGTTCTTTTAGACATACTTCCTAATTACAGTAATTACTTCACACCTAAAGAATGAAGCTAATGTACAAACGTAATGTTTTATGTAAGAATTTTATTATTAACAACCCGGTAAAGTGTTTCATGAGTTGTATTGGTCATTTGTTTAAGTGACCTTAGGTGAGCTCGCCCTAGCTTCCACCCGTCTCATCCCCGGACAAACAGCGGTGGCCGCTCCTTCTCCTATCTGTCGGCCAAGACCCTGAGCGACCTCCCCTGCACCTCAGAGCCTCACCATTGCTCCAGCAATTCAGGAAGGACCTCAAGACATGGATGTTCATCCCAAAGTATTAAACCCAATACAAACATTGGCAATGCCAGTATGTCTGACTTTAAAGGAATGTTTACTGGTAATGTGAAGCAATGCATGGCAAGGGAAATGTATTTGTGTGGAAGAACTGTAGAATAATATTGGTGTAGGTTAAAAGGTCAGGAGACAAAGCACTGTCACACCAGACTTAAACATCCATATAAGTTATTGACTGTCTTCCTCCCATCTGTGCAATTGCCAGGGAAGGTTAAGTTTATTAAGTTTGTAGATTTATATAGTGCAGCTTATCACCCGTGAGGGTATCCAGGGGCTGTCCATGGACATGGGGAGATTAAGTGATTTTCCCAGAATCACAGGATGGTGTGCTGACCCTGAGACTCAAACCCGGACACCCCAAATCCTGAGTCAGCAGCTCCGGCCGCTGTGCCACATACTCTCATTCCTAAAACACCATCAAGTATCTAGTTATGTAGAACATGTTAATAGCATTACAATGTCATGTATGTGTCCCTGATAGTTCAAGCGTAGGTAGCTGGATAAATAAACAAACTGACCACAGTTGTTTGGAGGGCAAGCACTTTTTTGTGGAAGCACACAACCTCTACCCAATCAAAACACGTACTCCTGGCTCCTTACAAGAGGGAGGAGCCAAGGCCCCTCTCTAGTGATGCTCACATACTTGTCTGATGAAAGCTGCACTGTCAACCCAGACCACAATAAAACTTAATAGACAAATCAAATATATAGACATCACACACGTGCAAAGAAACTCAATTGAGCGTCCATAACTTTAACACCATAGCAGATGATGCTCCTCTCTGCTTTAAAGTGAATACGTTTTATTCAAATCTGATGTTTACAAGTTGTTCATTCTATTACTTGTCATTGTCAGCATTTTACCCTGAACTAAGAGTTTTGCCAATGAGGAATTAACAGTTTTGGCTCCTTGTTCGTTCCTAAAACTCTGACAGGTTGACGTGAAGAGATCCAAAAGGAACCAGGGTGCTATACCTTTTTTTGCCTTTCAGATCATATATAGACATCAATTGCGCATTTGATTTTGCACCATTCGCCAGCCAAGTTAAAATCTCTGGGAAACATGATTGTACTTCTTTTGAGGTAGTGACGTGGATCACTCTTCCCATCATGTGAGGAACACCGCAACCCTTGGATGCTTAGGATGCATACATGACTGCGCTGTCGGCTTTGACTGATGAACGCCTCCCCTGAGAAAATATTGCTCCTCCTAAGCCAGTGATTGCCAGAGTAAGGGAGATGATGATGCATCCCCCGGGGCGGGTGGTACTGCCATGCCCCCCAAGGTTTGCCATGAGAGGTTTGTGGGCCCAGCGGGTCCTGCCCTACCTTCCCTTGCATGTGGTCACTGCTGCTTGCTTTGTAGCCCTCCCCCTGCCCCACACTCATGATGTATCCTGCTCCCCGTGGGCTTGAATATCTCGCTGATCAAGTGACTGGGTTCATGGATGTTTGTCTTCTGAGGCCCGGCACCTTGGTCACTTCACACCTGTCACCCAGAGGATTACTCCCTACCCACTGCAGACATAACTTACCTTCAGTTTGTTTTCTTTCTATTCCATGTATTCCTTGATGCCACCCTGATTGGCGCATTGTGAGTGCCTCTACCTTCCAAGTATGGCCGCCAGAATTGGGAGGGGGACCATGGTTCATGGAATGCACACTATCTTGGCAGCGCCTCTGAGGACTGAGTTGTTTTGTGTAGTGTTTATGGGTGGTACATCATTGGTGTATTCACAGGCGTTGTTTATTGATGAATAATCATTGTATCAACATTGTTCATATGATCTCGATTATGCGACCGCCTTATTTTGCAGCGTCCTGCTCATGGACATTTTGTTTGTAATTGCTAATCTTTTTCAATTTCATGTAAAAAACTAATAAAGAGTTACATGAAAGAAAAAAAAACATGATCATATTTCTTCGGCCTAAAGATGGTTTGTACTAACCTATTTTGAATCATTTTAAGAGTATGGACTTGCTATTTCTGAAGGCCCAGATAAAGAACACAACACCAAAGCATCCCAAACCTAAGCTCTATAGACCTGGTATGGACTGTTAATAGCTGACATAGTAAAAGTCATACTTTTTTTTATGAACGGACTCTCACCTACTCTAGTGGGGTACTGTGAGAATTTAGTTGTATTATATAATATGGCTGTGGGGCCTGATAACGCAGAAATCTCAGGTTAATCTCTCCTTGAAAATTTAGAAAATATGGCAACATTACCTTTAATTACCATTACCCTTGTTTTCACTCAAGATGAGGGATGTTGGCCAACGTTTTTTGACCCACAGAGCTCCTTCATAAACATGGACAAATAATCAAATACAAATAAACAATTTGGCCAATAATGAGAAATTCACTGGAAGTGAAGCAAAAAGCAATTTTCAGATCAATCGGAATGTCTTCCCCTAACAAGCCAACCTCTAATTTAATTTTAGGAAAGCCAAGACAACTTATTATGAAAACTAACCTTACCCAAGATTGAAGAAAGCTTCTGTAACAATTTGCGGTACTCTCCATCACCACTGAAGTGGAGTGTGAGGAACCACGTCTTAAGAAGCACTACTCCCCATCGGCATACACAAATGACTAATCGTGACATGGGGTCAGATGTGAATTGCTTGAGTCATGTATAATTTAAAAGTAAAAAAAGGGAGAGATAATTCCAAATTAAATTAAATTGCTCACACTTAAAAAGTTTTAACACAGTAAAAGGGAAAACTTATTCTATTTTGCAAGGAGATAACATCGCTCAATAGCGCATGTGTAAAATAAACATGACTGCAAATCTGCATGAGACTATTTGGCTGATACAAACTGTGTAGCCAGAAGCATAACATCATATATTCCCGGCCTAAAGAAATTAATAAAATTTAACATTAAAAAGGGGGAACAATAATTATGCTGCTAGTAACAGAGCATAACACACATGCGCCTACATAAAATACTTCTTGTAAACATGGACAATGTAGTCCAACCCTAAAACTGGTTCAGAAAAAATATTTCGTAATACAGCATACCACTATTTACACAGGACAGTGTCCATAATTTATTACGAACGCAGTCATTTTTGGCATCATTAGGACAAAAATAGAAATAATAAGAGATCATCAGGAAGCGGTTTCCTTAAATGCTAAGACAATATTTAAGGTATTAGCAAATAGCAATCAGCCAATGAAAAGAATTTCTTGCTGATATGCGTATTCTCACTAGAATTATGAAAGGAACTCAATCAATTACCTAAAGAGAATGTCTCTTAATAAAAATGATGATAACAGATTAGACAGTGAATGGAAACAGATTCTGTAGTTCATCCATAATTAAACAGTATATAAACATAACCATAATCAGAACACTTTCCATACAACATCTTTGTGTCAGTGTGCCTGATTGCAGAAAAGGAACATTATATGCAAAGGCAGTGCCATTCAGCAAAATCCATTATTTCCTTACAGTAGTCTTGGAAAGATAAAGAACATTTTAGTGCAAGACTGCAGATCCGCATTCCTCCATGGTGTTAAGGCCTTTATTTATACTGTCCCATTTCAGAATCCTACAGCATTCGGCTCAATTTAACATCATCTGAAAGTCCTCCCAGATGGATTTCTTATCTGTTCAATGATTTGCCAGCATATTTCATTTGCTGTCTGATTGTATTCCAAAACCTGTGATACTAAGGGAGCGTTCAGGTTCTTACATCGAATATGACTCTTATGTTGCGTCAGAGGTATTTTGTCTTTTTGAGTGGTCTGTCCTTTGTAAATTCAATTACAAGGACACCACAGGGCATTTACCACATTTTGCGAATTGCAATTTCTATGGTCCTTTAGATTGTGGATGATATTGGCGTGTGAAAATTGTTTTGTGTTGGGGGTATATTCACACATTATGCAGTGTTTGCATTCGTAATGGCATTACCAAAGAAGGGTATGCAGTTCCTTTGTGGGTCATTAAGAAGTGGGGAGAGAGTACAATAACAAGGACAGCAGGTAGTCCTACTGTGAAGGAAGGGAAAGGGAAATCCCTCCTTTCGGAATTAGAGTTCTCACACACCCAGCCAGCTGGGTGTCATGCTTCATCATAGGGCCTTTCTCCTCGTCGGGTCGGCGCTGCAATACCCGAAGGGCACCCTATGAGGGGCTCTTTGGTGGAAATCTTTTATTCTTTGCCGTATGGTGCTGTGGGTGTGAGGGACCGATAAAGTGTAGATGTAGTGGAGTTACGTGTGGGAGCAAAATTAAAACAGGTGACAAAGTCCAAAAAGAAGTTTTATTATGCCTGGCTTCCAACCTGGTTAAAAATAATAATATGAGAGTGGTGACTACCTTGTACTATGTGTCAGGATGTTGCGCTCTGCTCTAAGGGATAAACATGTTTCTTGCCTTTTTTGTCAAAGTGATCTAACGGCAATTCTTCAGGACCAAAAAGTGAAACTATTATCTACACACCATGGTGTAAGGGTTAACTAAACTCAACCTACCACGTAGTACATCTACAGGTGGAGTACCCACAGATGTGATGGACAACCTATAGGAAACAAATGACATGATTAACCAATCATCATGGTATCGCTCCTCGTTAAAAACTACTCTCTCCTGCATAAACATTCATATTGTGACCAAATTGGTGCAAACAGTGAATGCAAGCTAGCGTCTCAATCCAAGTGACGCTGGTGAACTACAAATAGTAGTGCAAATGCTAAAACAACTAATTAGGAAATGTCTTTATGTGTTAAAAGGTCGCTTCATTGATATCGTGCACAGCTTGACTCACCTAACATGTAAAATAGCCTAGCCACATCAGTGTCCGAAAGGTAAAAGACACGTGAATTCACAGTGTCCTGGGAAAAGATTCAGAAAATGGTTTAATGGCACTCTGGAGCAAGCAATCATGTGGTAGACATGGGCGGTGTACCCTGCGGTACCAGGCTGTCAAGCGTTCATGAAGGGTAAGGAGGGACCAAAACCAGCGCAGATAGTCCGTAAGACGCTGGGTACGAGTGGAGGGATCAGACCACAGCAAGCCCAAGTGCTGGAGACGTGTCATACCTCCCCATCCTGACCGAACAATATCCCATCTGTTCAATGGAGCAACGGCGGACCCCTAGTTCCGCACTTCAAGCCAGTTCCAACCAGTAAGTTTGCTGTGCAGCCAACCCTAACTACTGTGCTCAAGCTCAAAAAATTACTTTTTTGGCCAATGGGGGTGCGCAGCTCATAAAGTCTAGAAGTCAAATAGTGATGTTAAAAGTAATTTCTTTATTTCAAATCAGTAAAATTCATCAAACTAAGAAACTCCAGCCAATGCGTTTCATTCCCTTTTTGGGAACTTCATCAGGGCTGAAAAGAGTGACCGGCAACTCAAATATTAAATTCAAGAGGCGAGATAACTTATGAAATGTTTTAAGTGTGATTTGGGCAACTGGATGCACATATAAATGTTAAAATGTTTAAATTAGACCATGCTAATATGGCGCCCAAAGAAGTGGTGAGGAAGGAGCCCCTCTTCTGTTTCTATGCCCTGGTACGACAACATTTAAGATGGCGCCTCTCAGTGTGATACGTAAACACTGAAGAAGGAGCTATCCGAAACGCGTTTGTTGCGCTGAAAATAAAGAGATTAATAAATCCAACCCCGTGAGTGCTATTCTCTTTTCCGGAAGGAGTTTACGAGCAAGGATATATATATATATATATATATATATTACCTACTGGCAGTCGCCAGTAGGTAGTTATAGTTAGGACCTATCTTCCATAGGAAATCCGCAACATTCTATTTGGAATAACGTTGGCGCCAATTGACGAATCTTTGCGAAGTTTTTCAAACTTTTGGTCAGCTCAGGTCCGATCCTATCCGGAAAATTTCACGGTGATTCGTCAAGCGGGGGCCGAGAAAAAAGGGGGGTCCCAAAACATGTTTTCCCAATGCATTTTCCCATAGGACCTGTTGACGCAGCTACAGCCCGAACTGCTGAACGGAATTACACCAAATTTGGCAAAGAGGTAGTCCTCAGTTCAGACTCATGCCTTTTGCTTAAATGGTGTAAATCCATTCAGTAGTTCCTGAGAAAATTAGAGTTAAAAAGATAGATATATCTGGCTGGAGCCTAACCACACATCTCATTGTGAGATCTGATTGGCTGCCAGTACTTCATCCAAGAAGTGTTGGCAGCCATCTTGGGACCAATATACATATATATATATATATATATATATATATATATATATATATATACATATATATATATGTTATCTACTGGCGGTCGCCAGTAGATAGTTATAGTTAGGACCGTGTTTCCTTAGGAAATCTCAAAATTCTATTTTGAATAACTTTGGCGCCGGTTGACGAATCCTCGCGAAATTTTTTCAAAACTAATGGGGCGCTCCGTTCAGCTCCTACCCTGAAAGTCTCGGGGTGATTCGTCAAGCGGGGGCCGAGAAAAAAGGGGGGTCCCAAAACGCGTTTTCCCCATGCATTTTTCCATAGGACCTTTAGACACAGCTACAGCCCAAACGGCTGAACACAATTACTTGAAATTTGGAAGAGAGGTAGCCATAAGGTCAAGGAAGTGCCTTTCACAGGTCTGGTGTAAATCTGTTCAGTATTTCCTGAGAAATTAGCATTTAAAAGCATATCAATATCTATACGCGCGCACCGTGCGCGCTGAGTGCGCGCACACTGCCGTGCGCGAGCGCAATTCTGATTGGTTGTTAGTTGTCGGTAAACATTTGAATCGGTCGAAACCAGGAAGTGTCGGCCGCCATATTGTCTCTCGCAGTCTGAGGGGGTGAAAATCAAAGGTGGAGAACGTGAAAATGGGGCAGAGTGGACAGTTCCTGACCCCCTAGCCTTGGTCAGGGGGTCACAGAAGGACCCCCAAGGGAAAAAAAAACATTTTTTTTTTTTTAAATCGCGAGGTGCGCGCACCCAGCGCGCACTGCGAACCGTGGGCGCTCGGTGCGCGAAGCGCACCGAGTGCCCACAGAGCGCGCACGGTTCGCAGTGCGCGCTGGGTGCGCGCACCTCGCGATTTAAAAAAAAAAAATTGTTTTTTTTCCCTTGGGGGACGGTGTAAAACCTGAAAAAAAAAAAGAAAAAAAAAACATAACTTAGCATTTAAAAAACCGTACAAATTCACTTAAAAAAACCATAGGATTCACACACGTTATAGTTAGGAATTAGCATTTAAAAAACCTTGCAAATTCACTTAAAAAACCATAGGTTTCACACAGGTTATAGTTAGGTGGACATTTCACTCGTAAAAAACCAATGAAATTCCCCCGTTATAGTTAGTGCAGGCAACTATAACTCACGCGACCGCAATCCTCTGCTGATGACGTCAGATATTACATCACTGATGACATATGTGTCTTTCTGAAAAATAAATATCTGTAATATATGTATAGCTAAAGATTAATGGAAGAAGACATGGGTAAATAAGTGTCTAAATACAGTGATGTAATATCTGACGTCATCAGCAGAGGATTGCGGTCGCGTGAGTTATAGTTGCCTGCACTAACTATAACGGGGGAATTTCATTGGTTTTTTACGAGTGAAATGTCCACCTAACTATAACCTGTGTGAAACCTATGGTTTTTTAAGTGAATATATACATACATATATATATACATACATATACACATATATATATATATACATACATATATATATACATACATATATATACATACATATATACATACATACTTATACATACATACATATATACATACATATATACATACATATATATACATACATATATATACACATACATACATATATATACATACATATTACCTACTGGCGGTCGCCAGTAGGTAGTTATAGTTAGGACCACGTTTCCATAGGAAAACCTCAACATTCTATTTTGAATAACTTTGGCGCCGGTCGACGAATCCTCGCGAATTTCTCAAAATAGGTGGGGCGCTACGCTCCGCTCCTACCCTGAAAGTCTCGGGGGGATCTGTCAAGCGGGGGCTGAGATAAAAGGGGGGTCCCAAAACGCGTTTTTCCCATGCATTTTTCCATAGGACCTTTAGAACGAGCTACAGCCCGAACGGCTGAACAGAATTACTAGAAATTTGGCAGAGAGGTAGTCCTCAGGTCAAGGAAGTGCCTTTTGTAGGTTTGGTGTAAATCTGTTCAGTAGATTCTGAGGAAATAGCCTTTGAATCAATATATATATCTGTAAGCGCGCAGAGTGCGCGCTGGGTGCGCGCACCTTGCCGTGCGCGAGCGCAATTCTGATTGGTTGTTAGATCTTAGTAAACATTCGAATCGGTGGAAGTCAGGAAGCGGCGGCCGCCATTTTGGCTATCGCATAAAGAGGAGGTGATAATCAAAGGGGGAGCAGTTGAAAAGGGGGCAGAGTGGGTAGAAATAGACCCAGTAGGCATTGTAAGGGGGTCAAAGTAGGACCTTGTAGGGCAAAAAAAAAGAATAATATTTTGTAAAAAAATATCGCCGAGTGCGCGCACCCTGCGCGCACCCGAAAAAAAATACAAATAAAAGAAATTTAAAAAAAATTGCATTTAAGTGTTTAGATATAAGGTGGCTCTAAAAAGAGCCCTTGTGTTTATTGTTTGTTTTTCGGTACCTACAAGTAAGTACCGACGCAGAGTCTGAGGTTCAAGAGGAAGACTCTGTTCCCTTCATCATTGAAGTGCACACCATCTCCTCTATAAATGTCTTGCATGTCGTAACGCAAGTTGTTGTGGTAAATGGAACCCATACCATAGTCTCTGAGGAAAGCAGAAATAGATTTGTTGACGTGCTTCCTTGCTTTGTCAATCTGCGGACAAAATTGGTTGGACCAGTTCCACTTTTGCCTTTGGCATATGTTAGAATATACAAAGGCAGTTTGTGGAAAAAGCGACATCAATTGCACAAAGGTGTCCTTAATAAGCATTTCCAAACCTACCCCAGTTAAAGTGCCTAGATCATTACCACCACAGTGCACAATAATAAGGTTAGGCTGTGGGAGATGTTGAAAGGTTTTCACCAAAGGCATTAATTGGTGCCACTTTAACCCTCTCTGACCAATCCACTTGATGTCTACATTTGGCAAAGCAAGGTCTCTCACCATACCTCTTTTCTCTGCAAATTTTTCACTCCAGAAGACATAGCTGTGTCCTACAATCCACACTGTGAACATCTTCAAAGGAGATCTGGATGCACTCAGGAGGTGTAATTCAGTAGAATGGTAAAAAGAAATGAAAGACAGTTTGGAAATGGAGGCATACATATTTTTTATTAAAAAAAAAAGAACTGATTGGCTGTTTCATACCATTCTACACTAAAAACTAGGCTGTATGTGTAAAATAATAGAAGCATGTTTTGTATTGGTTCAGAAAAATGTGTTACCAAAGAACAGTACTATGGATTTGCTGTAAGGTTTGAAAAGTCAAGCACTCTTGCTCTGTGGAATTGAAACATTGTGTGGCGAACTTCTGACCTAACTCCACACAGCAGTGTTCCATGAGCTGTTGCTATGGTAGCAGGCAGAAGTCAAGTTGGGGGAAGGGAACTAGGCAGAAGTGAAGTAGGGGGAAGGGTACTTTTGGAAAAGGGTTGGTTTTCAAGCAATAGAAATGTGTGATTACATTTGAAAAAAAGGGGGAAGCAGTGAGATTTGAAATTAACATATATATGTGTGGAAAAATAGAGGGAAAGATTGCCATTATCTGGTTCTGCTGAGTGGAGAGAGGTGTAGAGAACAGAGGTCCTGGCTCTGATAATGTGCTGTGGGGTTTTGAGGTTTCAGTCTGTAATGCAAATACATTCAGCATCACTAAGGCTGGTTGCCCTTGCTGGAGTGTAGGCAGTCACCCAGCATACACATGGTTTGTGGTCTGAAAAAGCAGTCTGGACATGTGCATTTAAAAAAATCTGAAAAGTGGATTCATAATGTGTCAGTCTGTAAAAGTGATTTTCACTTGCCAACAAAAAAGAGCAGTAAGTGTGCATTCAAATTGGCAAAGATTTTTCGTTTTGTGACTAATGTGAAAACATGACTCTGTGTGCAAATAGGAATTACAGAAAGAGATTTGTTGCGTTTTGCTCTGGTGATTTCACAGTTGCATTAGTAGGAAAAAGGGGGAGTCTCTCAAAAAAAAAAAAAAAAGAAAAAAAAAAAACCTTGGGTGCGCGCAGGGTGCGCGCACCTCAAAAAAAAATTTAAAAAAAATTTTCAAAAAAAAAATTTGTTTGGTTAAGTTTATAAGTGGCTCTTAAAAGAGCCCTTGAGTTAATGGAGGGAAACAGGAAGAGAAAAACGCAAAAAAAGAAAAAACATCTATGGCCTAGTGCATGAATGTGCATCAAATTTTCTCTGAAGGAGATCAAGACTGGTCTCCCCCACAGAAATAAGAGAACCGCAATCAGTGCACCGTGTAGACAACCTCGCCAAACAAGGTGGACCAACAAGAGGTAAAGAAACAGGTGAAGGCACCATCGCAGCTGAAGTGCTCCCCTGAGCTGCCGAAGATGTGCTCGGCTGAGCTGCTGCTGATGTCGTCGGCTGAGCAGGTGGAGGGTTTTCTCCAGAAGCTCGACGATAAGATGCTGGGTGCATTTTGTAAACATGTCTCAACATAGTGTGAATGCTAAAAGAATATTTCTTGTTAGGATTCCCACGAGATAAGACTTTTTTACAAAGTACACATGTAACTTTTGGTGCATTTACCTTTTTCTCATTCTCAGGAAAAGTAAAAAACTGCCATACAAAGCTGTCCTTCTGCTTCCTGTTCCTCTGCCTCTCAAGAGTGTCCTGCTCACTGTCTGAAGTAGGTTGCTGTTCAGCCATTGTCTCTCAACAACAGAATAGCTCCTTCTCCAAAGGAATCAGAACTAATAATGAGGGGAGTAGGTGTGGTTTGGGAAGAATCTGGAACAGAAAGTACTTCAAACCAATCATAAGTGATGATTCTTGATCACATGACTTGCCATGAGGGGATTGGGTGTGGTATTGAAACAATTAGAAACTGAAAGTAATGATAACCAATAAGAAATGTTGTTTTATTATGTATAAACCCGAGGTGCGCGCACTGCGCAAGCTCCGTGCGCGCACCCCGTGATGACGTATGCACGAACGCGTAAACGCGCAGGTGCATACGTCATATACGCGCACCTAGCGCGCATACGTTTAACACGCGTATACGCGACCGTTATTGCGTGTAATTTTAGCGTATGCGGAAGTAAACCGCGTCGAGGGCGTAGGACGCATGCGTACGTACGTACGCATACGTACTGGGTGCGCGCTCCCAGCGCGCACCAATAAGTATATTTGCGTACGTAAATAACGTACGCCGGAATTCATAAAAAACATACGAAATAGTACTAGGTGCGCGCTCAGAGCGCGCACCCCAAGAATTTATAAATAAAAAAAAGAAAAAAAAAAGAGGACATTAAATAATTAAAAAAATTAAAAAAAAAAAAACAAATTGAATTATTTAAAAAAATAATTTAAAAAAATACAGATAATATATAAATGAATATAAAGTAATTTTATTTAAATAAAAAAAAATATCTTTAATTAAAAATACATAACTTAGCATATAAAAAACCATACAAATTCTCAGAAAAAAACATAGGTTTCAAAAACGAAATATTTAGGGATTAGCATTTAAAAAACCTTGCAAATTCACTGAAAAAACCATAGGTTTCACACACGTTATAGTTAGGAATTAGCATTTAAAAAACCTTAGAAATTCAGTGAAAAAACCATAGGTTTCACACACGTTATAGTTAGGAATTAGCATTTAAAAAACCTTAGAAATTCAGTGAAAAAACCATAGGTTTCACACATGTTATAGTTAGCTGGACATTTTACTCGTAAAAAACCAATGTAATTGCCCCGTTATAGTTAGTTCAGCTAACTATAACTCGCACGCGCCCGCAATGCACTGCTGATGACGTCACATATTACATCACTCATGACATGGTCAGTGACATCACTCATGACATCACTGATGACATCTCAAATGACATCACTGATGACATCATCCTTGTGATAGAGTGGCAGACCTCCTCTCACCCTAATATAACCTTTGATACACACATTCAATAATAGAGACTAAAATTTTTAAAACAATGGACATACCAATACCAGTTACAACAACCTCTTCAGTAATTCTAAGATTCACATACACAGTCACTCATACATGTACTCACTCATCATATGTACTCATACACCTATACATCCAGTTACACAATGCCACTCATCCATAGAGTTACTCACACACATAGTCACTCATACTAATAAAGAATCAAACATACTTTTACTTGCATATACAGTTATACACACACCACCACACTTACTTCTACGGAAACTTACACATACTTAGTCTTTTAAACAATCACTTATAGAAACACATACTTATTCATACAGGAACTCTTTCAATCTCTCACTCTCACATATACTCACTTATATACACCAATAGTCACATATACTAGTTTAAAACATATGTAGTTACTCATAAAGACACTATTGAGACAGTCATTCACTCACTAACACACCCATACACACACTCATCCACCCATACAGTCCTGCACACATGCTGTCTTCAACACATACAAACAGTGAGTGACTCATTCATGCACCTATGCACTACATAATACCCCCCACCGAACCATGCAGACACTCAGACTGACACTCACAAAACCAACTAATAACCTATATAGACACCCATGTAGCTACTCACCAACCCATGCAGCCACTTATACACAAAGTGAGAGACTGATACAGATATTTACATATTTAAACATTACTCACTAAGCCATGTATTCACTATGATACACTTAATCAGTCAGTTACACAATCAATTTTTCAAAAACAAATCATCCATTTAGACACTTATATACCCATTTATTCTTCCATCGAGCTTGAGATATACATATATAAAACATATTTAATTTTCAGAAAAACACACATTCACTGGATGATGTCATCAGTGATGTCATTTGAGATGTCATCAGTGATGTCATGAGTGATGTCACTGACCATGTCATGAGTGATGTAATATGTGACGTCATCAGCAGTGCATTGCGGGCGCGTGCGAGTTATAGTTAGCTGAACTAACTATAACGGGGCAATTTCATTGGTTTTTTACGAGTAAAATGTCCAGCTAACTATAACATGTGTGAATCCTATGGTTTTTTCACTGAATATATATATACACATACATACATATATATACATACATATATATACACATACATACATATATATACATACACATATATATATATATATATATATATATACATAACTGCTCCAGGTGCCCCTCTCTTAGAAATGCACTCGAAAAAGTTGGTGTAGCAATCCTTTATAAGGTAAACATCTCACAGCGCTGATGGCATTACAGCATGTCGAAAAGCCTGACCCGTTTCAAAGCTAGATTGCTTCTTCCTCAGAGGCTCGACAAATGCAGGAGGACACACCCACAGATTTAAACTACATCCCACGCCCATCATAGGGCAAAGCATTCTGGGTCCTGTAGTGCATCCATCAAATTACACCCTGTATGGGCGCATCACTATTACATTGCTGTCCATAGTCAAAGCCCACAAATGGGCCCCAGCGCGAAGATGCATCATGCGCCATCAACAAAGTCCCACACATGAGGCCAGGTAAGTATCCCGCCCCGTGGCTCCCAGTTATCGGGATGGTGCATTTCCCGCGGCAAGGGCTGCCGCGTGTTCAATAACTGCTCCAGGTGCCCCTCTCTTAGAAATGCACTCGAAAAAGTTGGTTTAGCAATCCTTAATAAGGTAAACATCTCACAGCGCTGATGGCATTACAGCATGTCGAAAAGCCTGACGCGTTTCAAAGCTAGATTGCTTCTTCCTCAGAGGCTCGACAAATGCAGGAGGACACACCCACAGATTTAAACTACATCCCACGCCCATCATAGGGCAACGCATTCTGGGTCCTGTAGTGCATCCATCAAATTACACCCTGTATGGGCGCATCACTATTACATTGCTGTCCATAGTCAAAGCCCACAAATGGGCCCCAGCGCGAAGATGCATCATGCGCCATCAACAAAGTCCCACACATGAGGCCAGGTAAGTATCCCGCCCCGTGGCTCCCAGTTATCGGGATGGTGCATTTCCCGCGGCAAGGGCTGCCGCGTGTTTAATAACTGCTCCAGGTGCCCCTCTCTTAGAAATGCACTCTGAAAAGTTGGTGTAGCAATCCTTTATAAGGTAAACATCTCACAGCGCTGATGGCATTACAGCTTGTCGAAAAGCCTGACGCGTTTCAAAGCTAGATTGCTTCTTCCGCAGAGGCTCGACAATTGCAGGACGACACACCCAAATAACCGAACAACTGGTCTATAGAGAACTTAGACAATACCTGGAAGTAAATAACATACTCCATCCACAGCAGTCGGGTTTCCGTCCCAAACATTCGACGGAAACAGCGCTGATAGAACTATCAGACACGATCAAACTGCTACAAGATCAGCGAAAAAATTCAATCCTCATTCTTCTTGACCTGACCGTGGCGTTTGACACCATTTCCCACTCTATCCTCATCAGTAGACTGATGAACATAGGGATCTCAGACTACGCTTTATCCTGGCTAAGATCATTCCTTGCTGACCGATCACAGACCGTCGCTCTGGGCCCTTTCCATTCAAAAGAGAAGACGATTTCCTCAGGCGTCCCGCAGGGTTCTATTCTAAGTCCCCTCCTTTTCAACATCTATCTCATCCCTCTCCTGTCCTTGATTGAATCCTTTGGAATACCAGTAACCTCCTACGCCGATGACACTCAACTCATCGTGCCCTTGGACGGTAACTCTACCAGCGCCGAGCTCAACCTCAAGAATTGCCTAACGGAGGTCTTCCATTGGATGAACGCAAATCATTTGAAGTGTAATTCAAATAAAACGGAGATTCTCCCGATTGGAAAGAACACCTCCTTCTGCCCAGCCCTTTGGTGGCCAGACGACTCAGTCGCTCCCCCCCAAACTGTAACAACCGCCAGGAATCTAGGCGTCATTTTCGACTCAGATCTCTCCTTTGATCAACATGCTAAGACTGTAGCCGGTAAATGCTTTGGGATAATAAGATCTTTAAGAAAGTTCTTCAACTTTCTCCCTCTCGACGCCAGAAAGAGTGTAACAGTAGCCCTTATAATTTCACGATTAGACTACTGTAACGGCCTACTGGCAGGGGCAAAAAAGAGCACTCTCGCGAAACTTCAGAGCGTGCTCAATACAGCTGCTCGACTTGTTCTCAAACTGCCCCGTAGAGCTTCCATCTCCGCAGCCTTTCGATCCTTACACTGGCTGCCTCTCCACAAGAGAATTTTATTCAAGATTCTAATTGTCGCCTTCAGAGCTTTCAATGAATCCGGTCCAAAATACCTGCACAGACGATTTCCCCACTACACCCCCAGGCGATCTCTCCGTTCGTCCCAGGACAACTTCATCCTTCCTGCAAAGTATAATCTGAAGACGAAGGGAGGTAAAACCTTAAGCTACCTGGCCACCAAAGCATGGAACAATCTGCCCAAACACCTCAGGCAACAAACCCAAGAAAAACCATTCAGAAAGTTTCTGAAGACTTGGATCTTCAGCCTCCCCGATGACCTCACTAAAGCAGCCATCTAACCCCTTTCTGTCTCCAGGACCGGTCATCAAGGATTCTCAGCGCCAAGATGCTCCTTCTGGAGCGAATGCTGCGCTTTACAAATACCCCTACCAAATACCAAATACCCACAGATTTAAACTACATCCCACGCCCATCATAGGGCAAAGCATTCTGGGTCCTGTAGTGCATCCATCAAATTACACCCTGTATGGGCGCATCACTATTACATTGCTGTCCATAGTCAAAGCCCACAAATGGGCCCCAGCGCGAAGATGCATCCTGCGCCATCAACAAAGTCCCACACATGAATCCAGGTAAGTATCCCGCCCCGTGGCTCCCAGTTATCGGGATGGTGCATTTCCCGCGGCAAGGGCTGCCGCGTGTTTAATAACTGCTCCAGGTGCCCCTCTCTTAGAAATGCACTCTGAAAAGTTGGTGTAGCAATCCTTTATAAGGTAAACATCTCACAGCGCTGATGGCATTACAGCTTTTCGAAAAGCCTGACGCGTTTCAAAGCTAGATTGCTTCTTCCGCAGAGGCTCGACAATTGCAGGACGACACACCCAAATAACCGAACAACTGGTCTATAGAGAACTTAGACAATACCTGGAAGTAAATAACATACTCCATCCACAGCAGTCGGGTTTCCGTCCCAAACATTCGACGGAAACAGCGCTGATAGAACTATCAGACACGATCAAACTGCTACAAGATCAGCGAAAAAATTCAATCCTCATTCTTCTTGACCTGACCGTGGCGTTTGACACCATTTCCCACTCTATCCTCATCAGTAGACTGATGAACATAGGGATCTCAGACTACGCTTTATCCTGGCTAAGATCATTCCTTGCTGACCGATCACAGACCGTCGCTCTGGGCCCTTTCCATTCAAAAGAGAAGACGATTTCCTCAGGCGTCCCGCAGGGTTCTATTCTAAGTCCCCTCCTTTTCAACATCTATCTCATCCCTCTCCTGTCCTTGATTGAATCCTTTGGAATACCAGTAACCTCCTACGCCGATGACACTCAACTCATCGTGCCCTTGGACGGTAACTCTACCAGCGCCGAGCTCAACCTCAAGAATTGCCTAACGGAGGTCTTCCATTGGATGAACGCAAATCATTTGAAGTGTAATTCAAATAAAACGGAGATTCTCCCGATTGGAAAGAACACCTCCTTCTGCCCAGCCCTTTGGTGGCCAGACGACTCAGTCGCTCCCCCCCAAACTGTAACAACCGCCAGGAATCTAGGCGTCATTTTCGACTCAGATCTCTCCTTTGATCAACATGCTAAGACTGTAGCCGGTAAATGCTTTGGGATAATAAGATCTTTAAGAAAGTTCTTCAACTTTCTCCCTCTCGACGCCAGAAAGAGTGTAACAGTAGCCCTTATAATTTCACGATTAGACTACTGTAACGGCCTACTGGCAGGGGCAAAAAAGAGCACTCTCGCGAAACTTCAGAGCGTGCTCAATACAGCTGCTCGACTTGTTCTCAAACTGCCCCGTAGAGCTTCCATCTCCGCAGCCTTTCGATCCTTACACTGGCTGCCTCTCCACAAGAGAATTTTATTCAAGATTCTAATTGTCGCCTTCAGAGCTTTCAATGAATCCGGTCCAAAATACCTGCACAGACGATTTCCCCACTACACCCCCAGGCGATCTCTCCGTTCGTCCCAGGACAACTTCATCCTTCCTGCAAAGTATAATCTGAAGACGAAGGGAGGTAAAACCTTAAGCTACCTGGCCACCAAAGCATGGAACAATCTGCCCAAACACCTCAGGCAACAAACCCAAGAAAAACCATTCAGAAAGTTTCTGAAGACTTGGATCTTCAGCCTCCCCGATGACCTCACTAAAGCAGCCATCTAACCCCTTTCTGTCTCCAGGACCGGTCATCAAGGATTCTCAGCGCCAAGATGCTCCTTCTGGAGCGAATGCTGCGCTTTACAAATACCCCTACCAAATACCAAATACCCACAGATTTAAACTACATCCCACGCCCATCATAGGGCAAAGCATTCTGGGTCCTGTAGTGCATCCATCAAATTACACCCTGTATGGGCGCATCACTATTACATTGCTGTCCATAGTCAAAGCCCACAAATGGGCCCCAGCGCGAAGATGCATCCTGCGCCATCAACAAAGTCCCACACATGAATCCAGGTAAGTATCCCGCCCCGTGGCTCCCAGTTATCGGGATGGTGCATTTCCCGCGGCAAGGGCTGCCGCGTGTTTAATAACTGCTCCAGGTGCCCCTCTCTTAGAAATGCACTCTGAAAAGTTGGTGTAGCAATCCTTTATAAGGTAAACATCTCACAGCGCTGATGGCATTACAGCTTGTCGAAAAGCCTGACGCGTTTCAAAGCTAGATTGCTTCTTCCGCAGAGGCTCGACAATTGCAGGACGACACACCCAAATAACCGAACAACTGGTCTATAGAGAACTTAGACAATACCTGGAAGTAAATAACATACTCCATCCACAGCAGTCGGGTTTCCGTCCCAAACATTCGACGGAAACAGCGCTGATAGAACTATCAGACACGATCAAACTGCTACAAGATCAGCGAAAAAATTCAATCCTCATTCTTCTTGACCTGACCGCGGCGTTTGACACCATTTCCCACTCTATCCTCATCAGTAGACTGATGAACATAGGGATCTCAGACTACGCTTTATCCTGGCTAAGATCATTCCTTGCTGACCGATCACAGACCGTCGCTCTGGGCCCTTTCCATTCAAAAGAGAAGACGATTTCCTCAGGCGTCCCGCAGGGTTCTATTCTAAGTCCCCTCCTTTTCAACATCTATCTCATCCCTCTCCTGTCCTTGATTGAATCCTTTGGAATACCAGTAACCTCCTACGCCGATGACACTCAACTCATCGTGCCCTTGGACGGTAACTCTACCAGCGCCGAGCTCAACCTCAAGAATTGCCTAACGGAGGTCTTCCATTGGATGAACGCAAATCATTTGAAGTGTAATTCAAATAAAACGGAGATTCTCCCGATTGGAAAGAACACCTCCTTCTGCCCAGCCCTTTGGTGGCCAGACGACTCAGTCGCTCCCCCCCAAACTGTAACAACCGCCAGGAATCTAGGCGTCATTTTCGACTCAGATCTCTCCTTTGATCAACATGCTAAGACTGTAGCCGGTAAATGCTTTGGGATAATAAGATCTTTAAGAAAGTTCTTCAACTTTCTCCCTCTCGACGCCAGAAAGAGTGTAACAGTAGCCCTTATAATTTCACGATTAGACTACTGTAACGGCCTACTGGCAGGGGCAAAAAAGAGCACTCTCGCGAAACTTCAGAGCGTGCTCAATACAGCTGCTCGACTTGTTCTCAAACTGCCCCGTAGAGCTTCCATCTCCGCAGCCTTTCGATCCTTACACTGGCTGCCTCTCCACAAGAGAATTTTATTCAAGATTCTAATTGTCGCCTTCAGAGCTTTCAATGAATCCGGTCCAAAATACCTGCACAGACGATTTCCCCACTACACCCCCAGGCGATCTCTCCGTTCGTCCCAGGACAACTTCATCCTTCCTGCAAAGTATAATCTGAAGACGAAGGGAGGTAAAACCTTAAGCTACCTGGCCACCAAAGCATGGAACAATCTGCCCAAACACCTCAGGCAACAAACCCAAGAAAAACCATTCAGAAAGTTTCTGAAGACTTGGATCTTCAGCCTCCCCGATGACCTCACTAAAGCAGCCATCTAACCCCTTTCTGTCTCCAGGACCGGTCATCAAGGATTCTCAGCGCCAAGATGCTCCTTCTGGAGCGAACGCTGCGCTTTACAAATACCCCTACCAAATACCAAATACCCACAGATTTAAACTACATCCCACGCCCATCATAGGGCAAAGCATTCTGGGTCCTGTAGTGCATCCATCAAATTACACCCTGTATGGGCGCATCACTATTACATTGCTGTCCATAGTCAAAGCCCACAAATGGGCCCCAGCGCGAAGATGCATCCTGCGCCATCAACAAAGTCCCACACATGAATCCAGGTAAGTATCCCGCCCCGTGGCTCCCAGTTATCGGGATGGTGCATTTCCCGCGGCAAGGGCTGCCGCGTGTTCAATAACTGCTCCAGGTGCCCCTCTCTTAGAAATGCACTCGAAAAAGTTGGTGTAGCAATCTTTAATAAGGTAAACATCTCCCAGCGCTGATGGCATTACAGCATGTCGAAAAGCCTGACACATTTCAAAGCTAGATTGCTTCTTCCTCAGAGGCTCGACAAATGCAGGAGGACACACCCACAGATTTAAACTACATCCCACGGCCATCATAGGGCAACGCATTTTGGGTCTTGTAGTGCATCCATCAAATTACACCCTGTATGGGCGCATCACTATTACATTGCTGTCCATAGTCAAAGCCCACAAATGGGCCCCAGTGCGAAGATGCATCATGCGCCATCAACAAAGTCCCACACATGAGGCAAGGTAAGTATCCCGCCCCGTGGCTCCCATGTATGTACATATACATATACAAAACCGAGAGCAATACATTGCTGAAGCCCACAGACAACTACGAAACCAGGATCATTACAAAATATTGGATAAAAATCCGATGATACAATGGACCATAGAATACCATCAACAATTATTAATTTGGAAAGAAAGAGGGTTAATCAACTTTGAGGAATTCATGTCCCTCAAGGTTGATAATACGGTTACACCAACAATTTACTTTCTTCCTAAAGTGCACAAGTCAATTGTAGACCCTCCGGGCAGACCAATTGTTAGCTCCTTGGGCTCACTCTTGGAAAGAACATGCCATTATATCGATGTGTTCCTGATTGAATATGTGACAAAATTACCCTCATACCTAAAAGACACTACGGCTTTTCTAAATAAATTGGAAACCATCCATTGGAACAAGCATCAGATTCTGATCACAGTAGATGTAACCTCACTGTACACATCTATCTGTCACAAAGATGGTCTGGCAGCAGTGAACACATTTCTGGATACAAGATCACGGAGTGATCAGTGGAGAAGTGTGGCTCAATGATTAGAGCGGCAGACCCTGATGCAGAGGTCTAGCCCGGGACCATGGTTCAATTCCCTGCCTCGGCGGGTCTTGGGCTCAAAATTCCACGGACCTGATAATTCTCGCCTCGGTGCCATTCCAATCATGGAGTCCCACTCTGCAACTCTGGGCAATAGCTTGCTTAATCTCCACAACGGCCCCCACAACGCTAAGGATGCCTGGCCTCCACCTTGGGGGTGCCCAGGAGTGGACGCCTCACAGGGAAAGCCAGGATGGGTTCCACAGCGGTATTCGTACAAGCGCCTTGAGACCCTTGCGGGTGAGTAGTGCGCTATACAAGTATCAATTTACAATTTACATTTGGAACATTCACAAATGATCATAAACATGTTGAATCATTGCCTGACACAATGTTTTTCTTTTCAATGGGGAGATATTCCTTCAGAGACAAGGCACAGCAATGGGGACCTCCTTTGCCCCGACGTATGCCAATCTATTTATGGCAGTCTGGTTAGATGGCATCCTGAGAAGCGGATACAGGCCTAATATCAAAACATGGATGCGGTACATAGACGATTTGTTTATAGTGTGGGAAGGAGACGAATCGACATTGGAATAATTTATCCAAAGCCTGAATTAGAACAACTATAATTTATCCTTCACATCCAACTGGAGCAAAAATCAAGTAACCTACTTGGATGTAGAAGTGTTCATATGCAAACAAAAGATCTGCACCAGAATCCATCGGAAACCCACGTCAACAAACAGCATCCTCCATGCCAACAGTGGACACCCACAACATCTAAAATGGAGCATTCCGTATGGTGAGATGCTCCGTATCAAGAGGAACTGCTCGGAAACCTGTGACATAGAGAGAAACCTGAAAGACGCAAGTGCTAGATTCCTGGCAAGAGAATATCCCCTGAAGGTCATAAATGACTCAAAGAACAAAACTATGGAAAAACCTAGAAAAGAACTATTGAAAGAACGAGATCATACGGACAATGATGAAACAATTCAGCTCATTATGGATTTTAATGTTGAAAATAAGTGCCTAAGGAAAATCATCAGAAAAAATTGGAACATTTTATTGCTTGACGATTCACTAAAGAAAAATTTACCACCAACTCCTAAAATAACCTACAGGAAGACCTCACCATTAGGTGATATTTTGACACAAAGCCATCTAAAAACACCTAAAAAGGACAGAGTAACATGGTTAACCACACCTGGTTTTTGGAAATGCTCTAAATGCAAAGCATGTGAACATGGAAATAACACACTGTCATACACATTGGCCAATGGTAAAAAGGAATGGATCACTGCACATATCACGTGTGAAACAAAATACGTGGTATATGATTTAGAGTGCCCGTGTAAACAACTTTATGTTGGAAGTACCATCAATAAATTAAAACTGCGCATTCTACAACATTTGCGAGCAATCAAAAACCGAGATCTGGCGTACCCTATGGCCAAACATTTTTCCGAAAAACATCAAGGGAATTCACTAGGGCTACGCTATTTTGGAGCTAAACTGATGCCACCAAATGAGAAAAGCGGTGATACAACTCTGGAATTAAGAAGGGCTGAGTCCAGATTCATTTTAGCACTTGGAACAGAAAAGCCCTTTGGCCATAACCTGGATGCGGAATTACATGTTCATTTATAAAAACCATGGAAGATCTAACCTTGACTCTTGGCTTTTAGTGGAGAAATTCAGGGGAACAAAAGGATGAGTTTTTATATAAAATCATGACTATCAAAGTGAGACTGAAACCAACTGAAATCCCAAGAAATTAATAAATGAACTGTGGTCTATCCCGAGAAAACAAAATAGTTCTCAAGGCAAAGATAATAATATTGATGGCATATTTGAAATTGCAATTTTGCACAATGTATCAGGACTATATGTGAACTTATGCTACTTGCAGCATCAAATGACATATCTCATTGGGTTGAAACCGCTTGTTTGCACAATATCTTTGTACTATATGATGGCTATGGCAGTTTGTATTTCTGAGTCAGTAAATTGCAACTTTGCACAACATCCTTGCATATTTGCACCTTACTAAAATGCACTGTGTAATAGTTATGGCAGCTTGGATCTCATGAGTCTAAAAAATTGCAAATTTGCACGATATACTTGCACTTTATTAAATACCTTAGCAGGTTGCTGACCCTATTGATACAATTTGCACATTGCACAAATCACTTTTCCATCATTTCTTTAAAAACTTTTAGAACTTTTTAAACTCAGGAGATGGTTAACTTGAGACCATGTTTTTTAACAATTAATGGCATTTCCCTTGTGTTTTGAGGTTCTTGCTTAAAACTAGTCTAAGCTCAAATCCAATTATTCCCTGTATATTTTTTTAGGATCTTTTCAGAATGTGAATAGAGCATGATCTTGATAATCACAGCATATACAATGTTCTATGTTTTTCATAGAACCAATTCTGTTTGGTTGTCTGTTAAAAGATCCAAACTACAAACAGGAAATGTTTTTTATATACAAAAAAACACATAAAAAAATGAAATTGAAATGCAAAATGGCGCCTAATGTATGCCATCGTTGAGTGTGGGTTAACACTCTAGTCTACTGAAACACACAAGGTGAATTTTTTGTTGTTACTGCACTTTAAAAAGACTGTCTAGATGTTGGGACTCTATGGTCCAGTTGAAGGCATTCGCCGAAACGCGTCGACCGTCCCTGTTGTTGTGCACTTGGTGAAACAGCTGAAATAAACGACATTAACTGACCTTGCCGTGCTGTGGACTTCCTTGGTGCCGTGGATACCTTGGTGGGGGATGCTACCGAGTTCTTTCTTCAAATATACATATACATACATATATATACATATATATATATATACACACATATACATACATATATATACACACATACACATATACATACACATATATATACACATATACATACATATACACATATACATACACATATATATACACATATACATACATATACACATATACATACATATATATATATATATTCACTTAAAAAACCATAGGTTTCACACAAGTTATAGTTAGCTGTACATTTCACTCGTAAAAAACCAATGAAATTCCACGTTATAGTTAGATCAGGTAACATATATATATATACACATATACATACATATATATATATATATCTCCACACTTCTGCTCCGTTTCAAGGGGCCCCTGGCGCTTCTCTATCCGGTGCGATGCTGCGGCCGAGCTGTGCCGTCATAAATTTCTTCGACGGTTCCCTGGTAGGAAACCAATTAGCACGCACTCACAGTTTGTTTAGTTTGGTCCCAATTCTTTATTCGTCTTAATAGATATCCAGTCTTAAGACAAACCAACGCGTTTCACCATCCACTGATAGCTTGATCACGGTTGTCATTACACTTTTGAAATTGACCAATAAAAACAATCATTGTTAATCATGTGACTGTTGATGTCATTAGTTACAAAGCATAGAATTCTGGACCTCGTAGTTTTTCAACCTTATATCAATAAACAATACCATTTCCTGCAAGGATTTGATTCCTCAATTTTGTAATCACTTGATTGACTCATGCATTACAAACCATATTGAATTTATTTAGTGGGGAGACATTTCTTGTGCTATGTTTTATTTCCAAATTTTGTCTGCAGGATAGCACTTAGTTACGTGTTTATTTGCATGATGTTTTTTTTATTTATTATATATATTTTAGGTTTTTTTAATTTAATTTAATTCATTTATTTCCCTCTTTTAATTGTTTGCGCAAACAGATTGCATAACTTATTGGTCGATTGCTATACTACGTCTTCAGTATGCAGACGTTGGTAATGATTGTCCCCCGAGATAGAACCCTCTAGTGGGTCGATATCTTGACTAGTTATTTGCCCTCCAGTGGGCTGCAATTCCACTTTTTAAATTGGATTTGTTGGGAAAATAGTTTCTATCTATGTGGTTGAAAATTGATTATTTTAAGGTCTATTTTATGCTTTTTTTTTTTTATTTTTTATATATAAAAATATGGAGATTTTGTTATGTTTTTGGTAATTTTTTAGTGCTTATTTTATATAAAACATTTCCTAAATTGATCTGCCTAAACACCCCTTTGTCAGTATAACAACTACAGATGAATGTACAGTTCCTCACTCTGGTTGAGGCCCCATGGCGTAAAGGTCCTGAAATTGAGAATTTGCCGTGATTCTCTTTGCCTCAAGGTTTTTTCACGGTCTCCCCCTCTTTCCTGTAGGGGTATTGTTTCCAGAGCATAGAATACCAAGGATTTCCAATCTCCTCCGTGATTGGTCTCCATGTGTTTGGCAACTGCGTTGCTCCTGTCCTTGTTGATTGTTGCTCTGACGTGTTCTAATATTCTCTTTTTAAGTTCGCATTTCGTGCTTCCTATATACTTCAATTGACACGGGCATTGGATCACGTGTACTACAAATTGGCTTTTGCATGTAATGAGTTCTTTTATCTGCCATTTTTTGTGGTTAGGTAATTCGACTTCCGTCGTATTTTTAGCAATTTGGCAGACTTTACAACTGTGACACTTTTTAAACCCCTTTGTATTTAGCCACTGTGTGCCCTTTTTTTTGGTGGTATGATCTTGATGGTGGCTGACTATCAATTTGTCTCTCAAGTTCTTTGCTCGGCGAAATGTGATGTTAGGGTGTTTGCCCATAATTTCGCTCACAACCGGATCCAGTTGTAGGATCTTCCAGTTCTTTCGAAGGATGTCTGCTATCTGTTTTGATTCCTTCGAATGATCCAAGATCAATCTGACTGTTGGTTCTTCTGATTTAAGTTTTTTCCTGCTTGGATGGTTGTCATCAAGAATGTCTTGTCTTCTCTTCTCATTAGCCCGTTTCCAACATTTCTGAATAATACCTTTTTGATATCCCCGGTGACTGAACCTTTTGGCCGTTTTTCTACTGTGTTCTTCCCATTCCTTCTGTTCTGAGCAGATTCTTCGTAATCTCAGGAATTCACCGTATGGGATGTTATCTTTAACCGATGATTTATGAAAACTGGTTGCATGTAAGGTCGTATTTGTTGAGGTCTCTTTTCTGTGCAATGTTGTTTCCAATTGGTTGTTAGCAATGTACATTTCCGTATCCAGGAATATGATTCTTTCTTTGCTGATGTTGTATGTAAATCTTATGTTAGCATCAGATGAGTTTAAAATTTTGAAATATTCCTCAAATTCCTGCGTTGTGACGTCCCATATTATTAATAGGTCGTCGATATATCTCAACCATTTCATCACTTTGTTTACATGTTTATCATTTGCCGGGTGCCATGCTACTTGTTGTTCCCACCATCCCATGGTGAGGCAGGCATATCCAGGGCTGAAGGAAAACCCCATTGCACAACCCTTTGTTTGTATATAGAGTTCCTCTCCAAAGAGAAATACATTCTGTGTCAAGCACATTTGAATCATGTCCATTAACATTTGGTTGTGATATTTAAATTTGATGTCTCTGTCTTTGAGAAAGTAACTACATGCTGCTAATCCAATGTTGTTTTCAATGTTCGTATACAATGATGTAACGTCCATTGTGATTAACATATAGGAAGTTTGCCATGGAAGTGCCTGTAAGTGTCTTAACAGATCCGTGGTGTCCTTTAAATATGAGTTTAGATTTAGTACCAGCGGCATCAGGAAAAAATCGATGTAATCCGCTACTGGTTCCATAAGTGACCCTTTTGCAGACACAATTGGTCGGCCCGGTGGTTTCGTTGGGTTTTTATGCACTTTCGGTAGGAAATATATTGTTGCCATTTTCGGATGATCTGTACTCAGGAATTTTCTTTCATCATCGTCGATTAGATCTAAAAGTTGCCACCTTTGAATTTCCTTGTCTAGATGTTCCTTGAATATTGACGTCGGGTTCTTCTCCAATTTTCTGTAATATTCTTTGTTCCTTAATTGGAGATGTGCTTCCGTTACATAATCCACGGTGTTCATTATAACGATATTTCCACCTTTGTCCGCCATTTTTATCGTTATTGATTTGTCTGTCATTAGTTCTTTAAGAGCCATTCTTTCCTCTTGTTTTAAGTTGTCTTGAAACTTCGTTCCTCTTATTTTGTATATTTCCTGTACCACTGCTTCTTGGAAGATATCAATTTTATTGCCCGGGGGCAATTGAGGGTAGAATCTTGAGGGGTTTTTTTTCCACTTAGACCTGCTCCCATCTGTGGACATGCCCTAGATTCTTCTATGGTCTCAGTTTGTTCCGTTATGTCTAAATTGACCAATGTCAGGAGAGCTGGCATGTCCGTTACTTTCAGAATAGGCTCTTCTGTATTGAGTAGCATTTTTTGCTTCCGTGTTTCATTTGTTTTGACCAATTCTTGATTTTCCTTGAAGATTTTTGCAAGTTTGATTTTTCGTGTATATTTGTATATGTCAATCCGTGTTTGTGCTAAATCCATTGATTGGATCGGGCAGAAGTTGATTCCATGTTTTAACAGCGATATGTCGTTGTCAGATAGGGGGCGTTTTGAAAGATTCATTATGACTAGTTCTTCCTTGTCATCTGGGTCATCCGTCCAATTTATTTCGATGTCTTCTGGCGCATGCTTCTGGTTTTGGTCCCTGTTTCTTCTGGTCCAGTTTTTCCTTTTTCTTCTTCTCGTTGGTTTCTTGGCGCTGATGTTGGTGTGCGGGGGGTCCATCTGCGACCTCTTCCCCTTCCCCTTGTGGTACGGAATTGATTTTGATTTTGTTCCCATGATCTTTGTTGAAGAACTAGTCTCATGTCCCCTAAAAAACTGCTTGTCGTTGGTTCTCCACTTGGTTCTCCATCATTGTCGCTCGCTCCTGTTGAGGTTAAGGATGTAACACTCGAAGAGCTGTATGTCTCCATGGGTACTCTGCTCTGGCTCTTGAATATATCAAATTTTTTGGCATATGTAAATATGCGTCCTTGCGCATAATCTTCCTTGTCCCTCTGAAATTTGGACTGCTTTCTCATCTTTACCACTTCCTCATGTTTTTCAACGTACTTTTCTAAATCCTCCTTTAATTTGGTCATTTCACTATTCATTTCCACAGAAGCTAGGTCTTTTTCTAATTGAAGTAATTCTTCTTTGATTTTTGATAATGCCACTTCGATGTGTTTAATCAAAATCGATATTAGGCCTAACGAAGAGTTTAGAACATAGTCTCCCCATTCTTGCAATAAATCGTTGCTTGCATCCTGTTGGCTAGGCATTAATGATATTCTTAGTCCCCTCGGGACCCTCCGTACTTCTAGGTATTTTTTAAATGTGGTCAATTCCCACCATTTGTTGATTTCCTTCTTGCTCAATCTCTCCCACATTTTGAGTTTACCACGGGTATCTGTTGTTTT